>NW_004955609.1:189492-252617 GCF_000276665.1 Chinchilla lanigera
TTCAGGCTGGCCTTGAGCTCACTTTGTAGCCCAGGCAGGCAACTCACAGTGATCCTCCTGCCTCAGCCTCCCAAGTGCTGGGATTACAGGTGTGCGCCCCCACACCTGGCTCAATTTTTTGCTACAAGGCACTCTTCAGTAAATAAAGTGTGAAGATGGCAGATTATCTAGAAACAAATACAGTTCATCTTGTTATTCCCTGTGTGTTTTGGGGGAAGTTACTTACCCTCTTTGGGCCTCAGTGGCTCCCTCTGTAAATTGAGAATAATCTTATCGTTCCTGTTTTGGATGGTTTTGAAGATGATGTGAGTTAATAACCATAAAAAGTTATAGACAGTGCTTGTAGCCCACCCATGTGGCCCCCCTCTATACATACTAGTCTGGAAAAATATTATTTGGTTTTTAGGAGTCATTTCATCTATTTCGTTCTCATGTCCTAGCTGTAAAGTGGAAGAATTGCCCCAGAGGATGTTGGATGCCTCCCTGGAGTTTAGTCACCTGTAGTCTTACTTGCTTTAAGTAAATTAGTTATCCACTTCCCCTGTTTGCCGCCTACTCCTACAGGGAGGCATTTGGGGTTAGAGAGGGTCTGGCCCGCTCCCCACCCTCCAGCCTTTCTAGGCTGCACTTCCAGTCCTTCGCCCAGCCCCGCTCCTCTGCCCGCAGGGCACTGTCTTCCTTCTACACCGAGGATGGGAACACAGAAGGTATCGAGGTCGAGCTGAAGCGTCGATTTGCCCAGAAGGAGTGGAACTTGAATGACAGCCTAGAGAAGACCATCGAGGCAGCGAAGTTGGAGAATTACTCTCTGACAGACTTTTGGGCCTACATCGTTGTCTCCAAACAAACCAGGGAAGTAAGTCACCCCCAGCTGAGACCTGGGTCTCTAGGTTGGAACTTACCAGAGATCTGGACCAACATCTCCATTATAAAGTCTTTCAAGATTTTCTTTTCTTTTCTTTTTCTTTGTCTTTTGAGACAGGATCTTCCTAGTTCATGCTGGCCTTCAATCACTATATAGCCCAAGGCTGACCTCAGATTTGCAGTGATCCTTCTGCCTCAGCCTCCCAGTGCTGAGATGTGTCACTGTGTCCAGTTTTTCCCCTTCCCTTCCCTTCCCTTCCCTTCCCTTCCCTTCCCTTCCCTTCCCTTCCCTTCCCTCCCTTTTTCTTTTTGTTTTCTCCTCTTCCTTTCTCTTCTTTTTTCTTTTTCGAGACAGAGTCTTGCTGTGTAGTCCAGGCTTATCTCAAACTCACAGTCCTTCTGCCTCAGCAAAGGCTGGGATCGCAGCTGTGAACCACCATGCTCCACGCTGCACTTTCATTTCATTCTCCTTGCTTTGGCAAACTGGGTGCTTTTTCTTCTTCAGATGCTTAGTGGAAAATGCATTCCCTAGGCTCAGAGCATCCTTATGTTCACCCCCGGAGCCTTTGACCAACTGACCCTGGGATCCAACCCCAAACTGCCTGAAGGTCTCACCTGATCTGCTCAGTTCTGGGAGGAGGCTCCCCAGATCCAAGCAGGTGTAGTCCTCAGGGCGACCTTGGCGTGGGCTGCAACTGTCTCAGGGGAGGGTTAGGATGACTGTGAGGTGGAGACCTGAAATGAGTTCTTCTCCCAGTGGATTCCTCCTATTTTTAACTTTTGGTTTGGGTTGAGCAGTTGTCCTAGTCATAGAAATAAGAGCAGAGGTTCCTAGAAACATGGGAGGGGGACAAGGGAAGAGAAGGAAAGTGAAATGATTGACGATGACAGGTTTCTACAAGACTGTGTGGCCTAGGGGAACAGGTGTTGTTTAGAAATGATAGCGTGGACCAGGTACCTGTGGGTGATGTGAACGTGGGGGATGAACATGGAGGTGCCTCTCTCTCTCTGTTTCTTTGTCTCTCTGTCGCTTGCTCTGTCTCCTTCTCTTTTATGTTTGAACGTGTGTGTGCACGCGCACACCCGTGCAAGTTGGTGGTAAGAGCACTTAAACTGATATCTATCCCCTTAAATTCTGCATCTGCTTATTTCACTTAATATATACATTTTCAGCTAGGCATGATAAATAGGTTCTAGGGACCTGCTCTATAGCATGGGCCCTACGGTTAACAATATGGTATTGTACGCTTTGAAATATGTTAACAGGTAGAATATTCTTAACCCAGTGTGGTTTTTAGAGGTTGCAGACACAAGCCCTGTGTTCATCTTCTGTTAGCGGCTGCTGTTCACACAGACTTATGCAACATAGGGAGCATTTGGAGGACTCATTTGGGGTTCATCCGTTGTGTAAATCCCTCCTTCCCCCCAGTTATGTTTCTCCTGCTCTACGATGTAATGTTCCAAAGGGTTTCAAACTAGGGTTTTCCCATCGAAATGTATGTTTCCAGGACCTAGAAATAAGCTTTGCTTTTATACCATAGGACATAGGGGTTCCGAGGCAGATTTGGAGGGAGCAACAAGACATCAATGCCTTGTGACAGCTTTGTTCGCCTGTTGTAAGAAGGTCAAAACCCTAACCTTTACAGCAAGCAACCCTGAGTTTAGGTCACAGTGCTGCCATTTTAGCTGGTAACTTTAGGTAAGTCCCTTTCCTTTGCTGAGGGTCAGTTTCCTCAGCTGTCAAACATATGAATGGCAGTATCGTGTAATAATCCACACTATCCAGAGGGAGGAACTAAGGAAGGAAGAGATGAGAGAAATTGCCCATGATCTCCCAGTGAGCACATGGTAGATGTGGGAGATCAAGCAGGGCAGACAAGCTCCAGAGCCTGGACTGTTAACCGTGCCTAAGGTACTGGTGGGAGACAAAAGGACATGGTAAGGATGCAGCTGATACCTCCCAGGGCATGGAGGGAAGGGGTACACAAGACACTTGTTTTGAAAACGATCCATGGTACTTTCTCTCCAAAGCTGCAGGACTCTCCCTTGTCCAGCATGACAAAGCATGTGGAAGGTGGGACATTCCCCTACCCGATATTTGCGGCCATTGATGGTGACCTGTACTACAGCCAAAAGAAGGAAGAAGCCAAGAGTAAGTGAATATTTGGAGGGTGAAGCTGGCAGGAAGGAACTGAAAGGCACTGAGTGAAAAGTGAGGCTGTTGCCCCAACCTTCCCTGTGAGGACTCCAGAAAGGTCCTAGAGGAAGGTTGGCAGGACAGGATGCTCAGCCCATGGAAGGACAGAGGGACATCCCAGCGGTCACCAAATGCCACACACTCTCCATGGGTCAAGCAAGTTGTAATGAAGGATGTTTCGGGGACCAAGCAGAGTGGGGAGCAGTGTTTCTCACTTTTGACTCCTCATCTTCCTCCGTATTTCTAATTACCACTTAAATGCTGGTGGTTTCCAGGCATCCCAATTTTTTTATTGTCCTGGCAACTGTATTACAGTATATTACAATTTTTCTTTTAAATTGGTATATCTTAATGATACAGAATACCGACGTTCACTGTGAAACTTTTACACATGCACACAACGGTCTCGGGTCGTATCCTCCACACCACCCACTGATCCCCTCGTCTTTTGTAGTAGTCTTCCTTCTGCGTTCATGTTTTGGCACCCCATTTTGTCTCTTGATCCCCAGTCTCTCTCCTGAGATTAAGACATCCTGACCCATTTTCCTAAGCACAAAATGCATTTGTTGGCTCAACAAATATGCCCTGATTTCTCACTATCTATGAGGCATGCTCCAAGTGCTTGTACGTGTGCTGATATTTTAAGGCTCAAAGTCCTCAGGATGAACGATTCTTTCTCATATGGACACTTGTGCTATTTTTGCACCAGAGTGGATAGAGGTGAAATACTTCTTCCCATAATCCCCCACCCATCTCATCCTTCTGTCCAAGACCTCTAAGTCACCCTCCTCATTGTAATCTGTGATCCTGTAAGCCAGGTTCAACCTGGAGTGGATATCACAGTCTCTTTGGAGCATTCATGTGTGTGTGTGTGTGTGTGTATGTGTGTGTGTGTGCGTGCGTCCGCGCGGGCATATGTACGCATGTGCATGCAGGGCCTTTGCACTGAGACACTTCCCAGCCCTTTTATTTTTTGAGACAAGGTCTCTCCATGTCCCCCAGCCTGGGCTTGACCTTGCAATCCTTCTGCCTCAATCTCCCAGAGCACTGGGATTACAGGCATGTGCCATCATGCCCGGCTTCGAGGATTCTTGTAATTAGTTCCCCATTAACCTTCCTATGCCAAGTGATCACCTCTTTCCGTGGCTGTCTGAGGGAAGTTTCCAGAACAAAAATCTGAAAATGGATTTCCTTCCTTGAAATATTCCTGTGACTCCCCTGCACCAGCAGAGAGCGTTCTGTGCTGTTTTGTGTCTGGACTGTTCTGCACGCCACACCCTGGAAGTTGTGTCTACAGTAAGATGAAAGGGAAGGACAGAATGAGAGCTCAAGTTCGGAGAAGTATTGGCAGCATAATGTTTTGGAGGTAGTACTGCTTGTAGCTGAGTAATGATTCTCAAAACTATGGGATGAAATCCCCACGTTGTTTCTGAGAACACACAGTCTGTCTCCAGTGTGACAGTGTCTTGGTTGTCATTTCTCATTTCATAGATTCTTTTTTTGTTTGTTTTTCTGAGACAGAGTTCTTTTATGTAGTGCAGCCTGGCCTTGAACTCTCTTATGTAGCCCAGGCTGGCTTTGAATTCATGGCGATCCTCCTGCCTCAGCCTCCTGAGTGCTGGGATTATAGGGGTGCACCACCGCACCTGGCCATAGATCTCCCCCTCAGGACCTGCTGCTTTGGAGGCTGTATGCTGCTGACTCACCCTTTTCTTTGTATTCCCTTCCCAGACACTTGGTTTGAATTTACCCCTCACCATGCCGGCTACCCTACACTTGGGGCCTACATTCCTGTCAACCACTTTGGAAGCAAATTCCAGAAGGGAAGCCTGGTCAACTCTGAGCCTGAGCGAGACCTGTCCTTCCTGAAAGGTAGTATGGGGTCAGACAGATGGGATTCAGTGGGGTGGGACATGGAGATGCAAGCATGCCCCTCCTAAGGGTCGGGCTCCATCCACCTCCTGCATATCTGCAGGTGTACTCGGAGATGTGCTCTTCCTTTGGAGTCATCAGTTTCTCTCGGGGCTTCTTAATATGACAGACACCTGGTATCTTATTGAATGGCCTGGGAGAGATGGTTTCTTAGAAGACTCAAACCCAGGGCCACAGCTTCCAACAAACAGATTCAGATGTAGATATAACTTACACACACACCCAAAAAACAGCAAGAAGAACAAAAAGCAAACAAACCAAAAGCACAGACCCCCGCAGTGGTAGGAACTCAAGGATAGATGGATACCAGTTATTCAGCAAATAATTCTGAGATGCACTGTGTGGCCCATGTAGCAGTGCCCAGGTGGAAATAGCAGGAAGATCCTTGTCTTCCTACTTCATTCTCCTGCCCTGGAAGTAGGCTCTCCATCTACATAGTCACCAGAGCCAGGTCCTTGGATGGTCACCTCTGATCTTCCAGTTTCCCTTACATGCTACATCCACTCTGGCTGTCACTCCTCTTCATCCCGTCTCCGTGGTTCCTTAGTCCATCCATATCCACTGCCAATTCTGAGCTGCTGTCACGTGTCACCAGGATTGTTAGTTTTTCAGTTTGCTCCTCAGGTTCTTTGTTCCTACTCTTTTTTTGAGACAAGGTCTTGTTACATTAGCTGAGCCACATTCAGCATAAAGGCTCAGTGTATTCCGCATTGCTGCTCCTTTATCCTGAGCATATTCATGCTCACCTCTGTGCTAAACTCCTCTCCATCAGAGCACGGCTGTTGCATCAGATCAGTGTGCCCCTTTTTAGTAAGACAGTAGGCACTTTCCAGAAATTCCCACTGTATTCTTGACCGAGCTTGACCTCCACCTAGCTGCAAGGGAGGCTGGGAGACACTGGGAGAAGTGGTGATAAGCATTGTGCTTGAGATGACTTCATCCACAACAGTGAGCCAGCTCCCTCCGTGGAAGAGAACAGTCACAAGGACAGGGACCTTGTCTGCTTTGTGCACTGCTGCCTTCCAGAAGAGTGCTTGGTTCTCCATGATTGTCTCATGAATATCTACTGAACTCAGGAAGGATCTTCCTCTCCAGTGAAGATGCAAACAGCACCTTATTCAAGCCACTGGGTGCTTTGTTTAACCAACCATGCCTGCCACATCATAGAATTTTACTTTTATTTCCATTTTCTCTGCAGGATTATGGGGAAGTGCTCTGGCTAGCCTTGAAGAAATTAAACGTTTTATTTTGGGTGAGTATATGGAGAACAGAAGGGCTAAAGTTTATAGATAATTTTGTTCAGGAAGTTCACCATATTGTTCCTATGCAGGGCAGAAGAGCGATCTGTATGTCATTGTTTAGCAATCACATTTTCTGAATTTGTCATCATCTCTTAAACCTTTACTGGGGCAGCCAGTATAACTACAGAGTGGCCAGAGTGTAGGCCCCATGGGAGGAGTGTTGTTCTAGCACCCCTGGGAAGTTACTTCACCTCTCTGTGCCTCAGTTTCTGCATCTGTAACATGGGGTCACAATTGTAGTAGCTAGGGAAATTCATTGAGTGAATTCCTCTACAGCTTATGGATAAAAGCACTAAGAAGTGGTAGTCATTATCTGCCCTGTTCCATAAGCATTGTAATAACTCTGAAAAGTAGATGCTTTTGATTGCCTGTATTTCGCCTTAAAGGTACTCGACTCCAGAGCTAGTGCTTGTGTTATACAGAGAAACATTGGCCCGGACTTTGCTTTCTTGCAGATCAGTTAACGAGCCTAAAAGAAAAATTGAATATCAAACATTCTCACCTGAGAGGTAAGCACGCCACCCTGCTGGGGGTCGCTCCCAGTAACTCAGGGTGGCCACTGGCTGAGGAACGTCACCTGCGATGAGCACCTGTGCTCGGCACCATCCAAGGAAGTGCTCGCACTGCCTCCACTGCTCGGGTGGGAGTGGCTGGGAATGCGTCCCCCAGAGGCCATGGGTTGGAACCTCAGTCCCCGGTGCAACCGTGTTGGGAGGCGAGGCCTAATGGGGTGCTGACGTCCCCAGGCTCTTCGCTCACAAGTGGTTTATGTCATTGCTATCACAGAGGTGGGTTAAGTATGGCAAGCGTGGGTTTGTTGTAAGAGTGGGCCCACCTCGCTCTTGCTGGCTTGCTCTCACCCTCTCCTGCCTTTCTCCTTTTTACCTCCCCCTTGGGATGATGCAGCAGAAAGCGCTTACAAGATGCCAGCACCTTGATGTTGCACTTACCTCCAAACTGTGAGAGAAATGCGTGTCTTTTCTTCATAAATTACCTGGCCTGTTACAACAGCCCGAACAGACTAAGGTAGAAATCAAGGGCACATAGTTTAAGTGATGTGTCCGAGGCCCTCCAGCCAGGAGGTGGCAGAAGTGGGGTCTGAACCAATGCTCTGTGTGCTTAGCACCCATGTGCCGAGTCATCCGCGTATCTTGGGTGTATCTGGGATCCAAGTGATGTCAGACATAGAAAGTGGACACAGCTCGAAACAATTAGAAAATCTCGAAGAAAAGTATTTCTCAAGACTATGACTTAAGATGCAAGAATGCATGCTTGGTTCATGCAAAAAAGCAATATGGGTTAGATGACCGATCTGAGCCACTCTCTTCCAGGTATGAACTCAGGGACCGAGTTGCGTGTATCTTGTTCTACTCCTCATTGACACAGGGTCTCTGTGTTTGTTCCATAAGAGAGCTGGAGGGTCAAGAAGGGCTTTTGTGGCCAGGCCTGGAGGTAACATGTGTCACTTCCAGTCACTTCCTGTTGGCCAGAATCAGAACAGGGCCCCCACTGTCCCCAGGGGAAGCTGGCAAACGTCACCCTGTGTGCATAGAAAGAAGCACACTTAGTGAGCACAGAGCAGGGCTGCGCCCTCTCAGGCCAGCAGTCAGGGCCCCGCCTCAGTGAGCCTGCTACCCTGACAGCCTATAGCTTGCGTGACTTATAAACCGCAGAAATTTATATTTCGGTTCTGGAGGCTGGAAGTGTAGGATCTGGGCTCTGGTAGAGGCAGATTCTGGGCAGAACCTTCTTCCCAGGACAGACTGCCAGCTCCTTATAGCCTTACAAGCCAGGACGATCAGAGAGCTCCCTGCAGTTCCCTTTTAAGGACATTCATCCCTTTTATGTGGGCTCCAACCCCATGACATAAGCGCCACCCAAAGCCTCCACTTTTTAATGCACCCCACTGGAAGTTAGGATTTCCATTCATGGGTTTTGGGGTAACACAAGCATTCCAACCCTTCCTTCCCCTCCGCCTACTCAGTTTGCCCGGACACCCGCCCTCCTTCATCTGCTCCCGTACCTCAGGGTCCACGCCATCTGCATGAAACTCCTTTTTGCTCAGAAACCCCCATGTCACTCTCACCCTTCACTCATGAGGAACAGTTCATGTGTATGGTAAGAAATACACATCACAATAATGGTCATGTTAGCTCTTCAGAAATGTCCAATCCAGTGACATTAAATCTATTCACAATGTCGTTCACAGTCTATTCACAACCCCTCACCATTATCTATACCGCAAATGTGTTCATCACCCCTAAATTCAAGCGTGGGATCCATTAAACAGCAACTTCCCCTTTCCCCAGTCCCTCGCTGACGCCTCTATGCTGCTTTCTGTCTCTGTGAATTTGCTTCTTCGAAGTGCCTCTTATGCAACGGACTAAATGCTTATGTCTCCTCAAAATTTGTATGTGGAAATCTGAATCCCTTGGGCAGTGATACAAAGCACTGGGGTCTCTGGGGGGTAATTTAGCCCCGAAAGTGGAGCCTCATGATAGGATTAGAGCCCTTGTAAAGGAAGCCCCAGACAGCTAGCTGGTCCCTCTGCTGTGTGAGGACAATGCAGGCTGGTACCACATGAACTGCAGAGCACACCCTCCCCAGGCATCAGGTCTGCAGACATGTTGACTAGAACCTCCCAGCCTCCAGGACGGTGAGAAATAAGTCTCCTAAAGCAGTCCAAGTGGAACAGGACATCCTATAAGTGGAACCACATAATATTGGTCCTTCTGTGTCTGACCGATTTCACTAAGTGTAACGTCTTCAGAGTCTATCCTTGCAATGGTGCGTGTGGAAATGTCATTCCTTCTGATAGCCGAATGGTGTTCCACGGCGTGGCTGTGCTGCACTCTACTTCTTCATTCATCTGTTGATGGACACTTGGCTTGTTTGTACATTGTGCTGATGGAGACTAGGGCTATAAAGGCTGGTCATAAGAAGTTTTAACAGATGAGGAAACCGAGGATCTGCGGTATGAAGTAAATGTGTTTGTGGCTGCACGATTAGTGAAACCCAAATTCAGGGCGGGATCTGAGATGTGTTGAGCAGAGCGCAAGACTCCTACTGGAAACCCTGCTGACCCTGGGCTGGTGGAGCAGCCACTCAGATCTTAGTGGTGACGCCAGCTTGGGGATGGGGTGGGATGCGGGGTTGCTCACCTTTTCAGGTTGGTCTCTTCAGAAGCAAACTGGAAGGAAGCATGGCTGGGTAGGGTTCCAGCCTGGTCCTGAGGAGGCTCTGGGACATAGGTCTGGCCCTTACACTCTGCCTCACTTGGAGCAAGGGATTGGACTTCCAAGACCCAGTCACTAGTTAAGGTGTGCCCAGGAGGGCTGTCACTCAGCCGTTCCTCACACATTGAAGCTACTCTATGAATTGCAGGTATGACATTTGATGGTGAAAGCCCAGAAGTTGCTCGTTTTATGAACAACATTGGTAAGAGAACCACGAGGGGACTCGGTGGGGAAGGCAGTGATGGTATCCACGCACTCCCATGGGTATCTTTTGTCTCTGAGCAGTGACCACTGAGGAAGAGCTTCTGGACTTGGTGATGACTTTTATAGAAGATCCAAATTCCCCCAGCGTCCTGCAGAAGCTCCAGGCCCTACAGCAAAAACTGGAGGCTGGAAGGGGAGGTTTGTGCACAAGAAACTGCTCACAAACACTCCAGCTCCAGCCAACTGCCACCATTCTAGAAGGAGGGACCCTAGATGGTGGGAATGCTCATGAGCATCTTACTATTATGCCAGGCTGTGTTCCACAGGCCATTTACACATCCCTGAATTTGGTCTTTGCATCAGCCCTGGAAGCAGGCAATCCTGGAATCCATAGTTTTAAAGTGGTGAAACTGAGGGAGAGATCAAGTAACACATCCAAGGTGACACAGCTTAGGAACAGCAGTGCTGGCACCCAGACCCAACCAAGCAGTCTTGCTCCAGTGTATATAACAATGATCCCATAATGGCTCAAAGCCAAAACATCCACAATCAGTAAAAGCCAGTGAAATCTCCCTTTGCTAACTAATCTGAATTTCTTCTTGGCCTTTTGACTAAGGTCAAGTGCTCACTAATCTGTATTGGCTTTAGGGCATGGCATGAGCTGAACATATGAAGGACAGGATTAGACCCCCGGGTTGCTGGTTGCTGTAGGACAACCATAAAAGGGAAAGTAGTGGGGAAGAGCATGGGGTTGCATCTCAGCCCCACCCCTCCCTAGCTGTGTGACCTCGGCAAGTGATGTAACCTCTTTGTGCCTTCACGTTTCTGTTGTGTGTAATGGAGGTGATCCTACATTCCTCCTAATGTAGTGAAGGTTGAAAGACAGAATTCCTGTAACGTGCTTAGAGGTGCACCTGGCATGTGCTAAGTGCTCACTAAACGTGCACAGGATTGACATCTGGGTGAGCAAGAGAGGGCTGAACATCGCCTAATTAGTGGATGCGGGTAAGAGTGGAGGCGGAGAGGGCTTAGAACCAAACCCTGAATGCCAGCACGGAAAGGAGGAGGAGAGGCAGAAGAACAGACAAAGGAGGGGGAAATAGGAGGTGGGAAAGTAGGAGAAAGCAAGGCAATGTTGAGGTCACCGGCAGGTGAGGGGAGAGAGGGCTGCTGGGGCAGAGCCCACAGTGGCAGGAGGAGCTGCTGGGGCGCTGTGGGAGAAGCGATGCGGGAGGCGGGTGATGGCCCTTAGCAGGTGCAGTGCACGGACCCAGTCTGAATGGGCAACCGCCTGGGTTTCTTGGGGTAGAGGAAGTTGGTGGGACTGCACACAGATGGCTGCCTGCGACGGTGCAGAACTGGAGCAAGATCTCCCCGGGGGAGCAGGGGAAGCAACTGCAACAACTGATACAAGGCTTCATGGAACAAGAAAAGGATTCAGGTCTGAGTCACTCACTCTCCAAGCTCCCAGGTCTGAGTCTTCCAACTTCCAAGTTCTTTTTAGAAAATCCAGTCTCCGGTAAGTGCCAACTCCATCCACCGGCTTCCTCTTCTCACTTGTCCTCCTCCCTAGGCTGTCCTACAAGGGGAGGCTGGAGGGGTTGACCAGATGTCCCAAGCTCCATTCTTCCACCAAGGATGTCCTGATTTGTTAGTGCATTACAGGCCCAGGGCTTACAGAGGGGAATGGACGACCACTTGTCTGCCCTGGCAGTCTCACAGTCTCGTGGGAGAGATGGAAGGTAGACTAAGCCATCCCTGATGCCTAGAAAGCATCAAACAACCACCCCTGATGGGGCAAAATTCCAGGCGGAGGGGGAGGAGAGAACAGGTTCCTGGTAGGAAATTCTGAGTGACGTGGTATGAATGAGCCACAGCAGAGACAAAACTGCTCACTGAGGTCTGAAATGACCCCGCGGCAGCCTGCCCCACCGCACACCACCAAGCCCTCGATCTTCCCCCATGAGCCACCAAAGGCTGACTGCTTCCAGGACTCACCCAGCATCCAGGCACACCCCCAGTACCCTTCTTACCAGTGACTCTTAAGCTCACCAAGGAAAGAAAGGAAAGGACAGCAAATGGCACCATCTTCAGCCTTTTCCTTTGTTGCCATCCTCTTTTTCCATCTTAACAAAAATCCTTGCACTATCTTTCTGAATGAAATCAGTCTGCTTGTTTCCCTGGTCTACAGTCTCAACGGCAAGGCTGCCGTTCCCTTGATGTCTTTGGGTAGCTCTTGTCCAGGTTCCCATTAGATGGGGTTAAAGAGGAAAATGTCCTTAAGCAGGTGATGGGTGAGAGGCAGCTGAAGAAGGACAGTGAGCCTGCCCAAGTGAAGACCTTGGAAAGCCAACGTTTTCTCCTGGCTCTGTCTCAGAAATGAGATATGCCCATTTACCCTCCTTGAGTGTGGTCCATGGAAAGAGATAGTGATTACCATACTCCAATCTGCTTTTTTATTTGTTTTTTTTTTTCAACCAGGGTCTCACTGTGTCATTTAGGCTGCCCTTGTATTCACTGTGTAGCTCAGGTTGGCCTTGAACTCCTGGTGATCCTCCTGCCTCAGCCTTCCAAAGGCTAAGATTACAAATGTGTGCTACCACGCTCAGCCTCCTATATACTTTTTCCATAATGACTTCACTTTGTGCGCAAAGAGGAGCACATATCCTTAATGTACTGTGTTATAAAATGATGTGCATAACTTTACTTGTGTGGGTAAGCATTGTGTATGTTAGTCAGATCAAACCTTGATGTTACATGCCAGGATTTTGTCACCTGTCTTGGTTCTGGATTCACAGCTCTGAAGATGTTTTGTTGATTTCAAAGGAGAGAATATTTATAAAGTGTTCTGAGTCAAGCCCGGGAAGCAAGGAAGGGTGCCACTCTCTTCTCGCAGGAAGAATCTGGCTGTCTAGGCGTGTGCTGCTGCCAACTTCTGCCCTGGGCTCTGCCCACTTTACTTAGCCACGGGCATCTCCATTAGGTCAGGCTGAAATGTAAAGTGAGGTGTCATTAAATACTGAAGATCCATGCAAAGAGGTACAAGGATGTGTGGATTGCTAAAATACTGTAGCAGAGAATACGTGTGAAGTGACTATTGTCTGCCAGATGTGTTGGTCAGCGCTCTTCAAAGAACCATTCGGGTTTATCTATATCCATACAGTCAGCCCCACGTATACAGAAGTTCTGCATTTGCATATCCAACCAATTGTGGATCAAAACTATTTAAGCACATGTGTCTGTATTCAACATGTGCACACATGCTCTTGTCACATTTCCTAAATGATATAGTATGACAACTCCTCACACCGTATCATGGGGCATCTAAAGATCATTTAAAGTACATGGGAGGATGTATGGGCTGTATGCGAATACTGTGCCATGTTACACAAGGGACTTGAGCAACACTGGATTTTGGTGTGCTTGGGGGTGGGGGTCCTGGAACCAACCCCCATGATATCTATATCTGTTTATGTGTATCTGTCTATAACTTTATCCCTATCTCTTTATCTATCATCTATCTATATATCTGTATCTCTATCTCTCCATCCATCTATATTTATTTTAAGAATTTGGCTCAAGAGAGTGCAGGGATTGGCAAGTTCCAACTGCATGAGGCGGGCCGTACCCTGGAGCTGCAGGCTTGAGGCAGAATTCCTCTTCTCTGGAACCTGCAATTTTTTTGCTCTTAAGACCTTCAGCTGATAGAAAGAAGCACAGACTGGCCATTCCCAGACTGGCCATCCACTATATCATTCTGCCTAGGCGGCGTAACAAAGGTCCACGGAGTGGGCGGCCCTCACAACAGATGTGTGGATCTCTGCTCTGAAGGCTGCAGTCCGAGACCAAGGTCCTAGCAGGCCTGGCTTCTCCTGATGCCTCTCGCCTGGGTCTGCAGATAGACGGCCTCCTTGTTACCTTCCTCATATGGCCTTTCCTCTGTGCATACCCACCCCTGGTGTCTGTTCCTCGTCAATAGGACACGAGGCCTGCAGGATGAGGGCCTCCCCTTGCGGCCTCATTTGTCTTTAATTGTCTTCCCTAAGTGCCCACATACAGTCACACTGCTGGTCAGGGCTTCCATAAAATTTTGGGGGACAGGGCACAGTTCATCCCATTACACTCACCTTTCCCTCTCCATTTCTCCCTCTAGAGTTTTTCGACATTTGTAACGTTCTGATCAAAACTGTAGTGTGCTTTGGCAAGTGGGAATGGGGGACCATTTACAACTTCCTGTATGGACACGGTAGGTGACAAAGCTCCTCTCCCATCTTCCCAAGTGGGGTGGGGTGAGGTAGTGGAAACAAGGGGCTTGAAATTATCTTACCTCATCCCTCCCAGGGCTGTAGAGTGGGGTGGAAGGCACCCATGGTTCTGAATAGAGGAGCTGTCCTCTGGCTGGTGAGTCACAGTTCAAGGCATTGTGAAAGTCGATGGTTTTCTCTGCCTCTAAAAAGAGGCAAAAATTCTACTTTCTCATTGGTCAGTCCTAGGATGTGGCTCGAGTGGATTGTCATTTTGTGAGTTACCCCCCAGTGTCTGGGTAGAACTGGCTTTGGTCTCCACGCGCTCTCTCTAAGACCGCTTTATAACATTCCTAAGCTGCTGCTCTCCTGGCTGATGAATGCTCTGTCCCCAGGCTGTGCCAGTTCCTGCACATTGAAAAGGCCCCCACTCTTTGCTGACAAGACTGCAGTGGACGGCTTTGTGTTTGGGGCCTTGGGGTGTTTGTTTAAGTCAGGAAAAGGTGCATCCCTCAGGATAGGGTGTTCTAAAATGTGCTCCTCCTCATGCATGGCTTGTAAATTGTATTAGTGCACTTTCTGTTGCTATAACAAAATGGCTTGTTTAACACAGAGTTTGAGAGACTGAAAGTCTCAGGTAGCCCTGTCCATTCAGCTCTGGTGAAGGCCTTCTTGGCTGCGTCATAACATGGCAGAGAGAGGCAAATGACCACAGAAAGGGAAATGACCACATACAGAAGGGGCCAATTTTATAACAACTTGCCCTTTTAACAACTCCTCTATCCAGTCCATGAGAGCAGCAATAATCCCTTCCAAGGCAGTGCCTCGTTGACCTCCTCCTAGGCCCCACCTGTTAAGGATTCTGCCACCTCAATACCACCACACGGGACACACTCAAACCACGTCCAACCCGTAGCAGAGGTGAACCCTGGCTCAACATCCGCCTTCACTTGCTTCCCTTTGCGTGCTTTGTGCAGGCCAGGCTCTGCAGCTCAGGTTGTGCACAGCACCTTTCATATATCCATCTTCTGGCCTTAGAGGAGACTGTCAGGTGGAGAATCAGTGGGTCTCTTCTTGGGCACTGCAGGTGACATCAAAGAACAGGAAATGAGCAACCGGGAACTCCTCCACCTGATGGATGCTGGTTTTGCCATCAACACTCCCTACCCGCTCGTTCTGCTCCCCGCACGGAAGGTCCAGCTCATCCTCTCCTTTGACTTTAGTTCCGGGGATCCTTTCGAGGTAAGTGAGCAGGGCGTTGGTGGTGCTCCTGGGTGGAGGTGGAGCTCTCTGGGAAGGAGTTAAGGCCCCAGGAGGGAAGTGGGTGGTGGGAAGTGTGGCTGGTGGGTCCGTAAAGCAAATCTGCTCATCCTTCACAGCTAAAGCACGTGATCATGATCTGGTAACATCCAAAGAGCCTCCGACCTGCTAAATGCAGTTCAGAGCTTCCCTGGCTCCTCTTCATCACGGGTGGTTCTGCCACCCACTGGGTGCTACTTCCTCACCATAACAGTTTAGGTGCAACAGGTTAGCTCCTCGCCTGTGTGTCCCCTCCCTGTGCCCACCTCCGAGCACGAGGCTGCCTCTTCCTAGTCTTCTTAGCCTTCTGAGGTCAACGCAGCCCTCAGTAAATGTTTGCTGGGTGAGAGAAAGCATGATCTCATTTGTAACTAGCACGTATTGCACCTTCAGGAAGCAATGCTATTTTTTCTCAGTAGCTCTGATCAGTTGTACCTGGTTTCATAGCATCCCTGCCACTTACCAGCAATCTGTTTTACTTGGGTGCACTTCAGTGGCCTCAAGTGTAAAATCCAGTTCATAACAGCTCCCCTCGGAGCTGTTAAGCACATTCAGTTAGCATTTGTTCGTGCTTACAAAGTGCTTAGCGGAAGGCCTGCTGCTCAACATGGGGTTTATGAATATTGTCTTTAAAAATATAAACAGGAACGCTTCTATATTGTTGGTAGGAATGTAAACTAGTACAACCACTATGGAAGTCAATATGGAGATCCATCAAAAAGCTAAAAATAGAAATTCCATTCGACCCACCTCTTCCCCTTCTAGGTATCCTCCCCAAAGAGTTAAGTACCTCACGTTACACTGACATATGCACACCCATGTTTATAGAGGCACAATTCGTAATAGCTAAATCTTGGAAGCAGCCTGTATGTCCACCAACAGACGAATGGATACAGAAAATGTGGAATTCACACACAACAGAGTGATACTGTGCCATGAAGAAAGGTAAACTAGAGCCAGCTATAGGAAAATGGGTGCACCTTGAGACTACACTGATATGCATGACGCAAGTCAGACACACAAGCTTAAACACCATCACAGGGTTTCTCTTATATGAGAAATCCAAAATATAAATACAGAGCAAAATAAGAGACAATAAGAAGTAGAGAGAGCTTTCTCAAATGGGAAGGGGATGAAGAGCTGGAAGGAGGAAGGGAAAAGGGATGAAAAAGGAATTAAAATGTGTTATGGGCATGCACCAACTCCATGCAAGGAACGTACACATTATGTACCGCAAAGATGTACTGCCAGGCGTGGTGGCGCACGCCTGTAATCCCAGCACTCAGGAGGCTGAGGCAGGAGGACTGCTGCAAGTTTGAGGTTAGACTGGACTACATAGCAAGACCTTATCTCAAAAAAGGATAATAATATGAAAAACAAAATATATAATATAAAAATATTTATTTCACAATCCATACCATGATATAATAGTGTATATATGAAATAATCATGACAAAACAAATCTCTTAGATTTATGCACAGTATAATGAACAGTTACATTAACATATATATTAGTGGACATTTCTGTAGTATGAGTCAGAGACATCCACTTTTATCTCTGTTGCCATTGGTCAGAATCCATGTGCACTCCTTTCTGTGTCTTTGGCCCTGAAACATTCAGGCTTTCTGATTCTACCATTGGTGCTGACTGAAAGATTTCCAAAGAATATGATAAAGGTGGAAAGATCAGTATTTTAGGAGTTGCTCTAGTGAATCCTTGTTATGTAACCCTGAGCAAGTCTCAACCTCTAAGACTCAGTTTTCTCACCTTCATAATGGGTATAATATCCTCTGCCTCATCAAAGTCCACTGATGCTCTTCACAGGGTCTGGTCCATAGCTGGTGTAGAGTAAGAATAATGGTACTTAGAAAGGTGATGATATAGGCCGGGGATATAGCCCAGTGGCACAAGCACCTGCCTGGCAAGCACAAGGTCCTGAGTTTGATTCCCAGTACAAAAAAAAGTGATAACAAACACAACAGCATTTATTAAACTTTCAATCAGAGAAGACTACACACAGCTGTGTTTTCTGATAGATACACAGGCCGCATGTGACATCTGAGCACTTGAAATATACCCAGTGCACAATGAGATGTGCCCTGAGTTTGAATGCTTTAGATTTTAAAAGCTGAGTGTAGGAAATGAATATAAAAGACCTGATCATTTCATTTTATTTTATTTTTTAGACCTGATTATTTTATGTTGGTTACTCATACTGTTGACATTTAACTAAAATTTATTTTATTTTATTTATTCATTTATTTATTTTTCTAAAATTTATTTTAAAAAGTGGTTTTGCAGTCGGGGTTGTAGCTCAGCAGCACAGCGCCTGCCTAGCAAGCACAAGATCCTGAGTTTGATTCCCGGTACCAAAAAAAAAAAAAAAAAAAATTGGTTTTGCCTTTTTCTTTTTGCTTACTGCTATAGTTTGGAGTTTGAGTGTTCCACAGAGGCTCATGTGTTAGACCCTCGGTCTCCAGTGTGGTGCTACTGAGAGGCAGTGGAACCTTTGAGAAGCTAGTGAGAGTTCCTCAGGTCACTAGGGAGGTGCCATTGAAGAAGGTTGTGGAACCCTGACCTCTTCTTTTTCTTTTTGCTCCTTGGCTCATGTTTTGCTTTGCCTCACACTCCTGCCGTGATAAGCTGCCTTAGCACAGGCCCAAGGCAGTGGACACAATCGATTATGGACCAGAACCACCAACACCATGAGCCAGAATAAACCTTTCCTCTTTTCAGCCCCTGGGGATTGATACCAGGGTCTTCACAATGAGTTACACCTGCAACCCATTTTATTTTTGCTTTTTTTTATTTTTTATTTTTTTGAGACAGGGTCTCAAAAAGTTGCTAAATTGCCCAGGCTATGCTTGAACTCACAATCCTGCCTCAGCATTCCAGAATGCTGGAATTACAGGTGTGCACCACCATTCCCATCTAACTTTTCTTCTTTGTAAGTTGATTATCCCAGGCATTGTGTTGTAGTAACAGCAAACTGACACACTTAGTTCAAATGCAACCAGATCATTTGAAGATACCTATGTAGCTGATATTCAAACCCTTCTCTGAGCACTCTTTTCCTCACCTGAGTTTCCCAGTCCCCAGTCCTTAGGGTTACTTTCAAGTTTGTAGACACCACGGACCTTGTCTCTCAGGTGGGGTAGGAACTGGGGGAGCTTTCTTGCATAGAAGGCTTCACCTGTGTCTAAGCCAGCTCCTACTACACTGTGTCTGGGGTCTTTGCTGAGGTTCTGGCGGGTCTCCAGACCCCAAGCACCTTCTGGACAGTCCTGGAGACAAGTCTCTCTTGCCCTCTTCTTAGACCATCAGGTCCACTGCTAAGTACTGCGAGGACCACAAGATCCCCTTTCCCCCAGTGGAAGAGGCTATGCTGGAGGAGTGGGCAAGAACCCCTCCTGACAGCTGCTACATCCTGAAAGGGGAAAACGGACCTGTCGTGATGCATTTCCCACTGTTCAACAAAGACAGCTGTGGAGGTAGGTGCATGAGAAGAAGCCGGATGAGGAGCCACTGGGCCATGCTGGACAGGGCTGAGCTACGGCTAAGGGACATCTGGTCTACCCTTGAACATCTGAAGGTCAAGAGTATGTGAGCAGGAACCTTTGTCCTGACCACTCTGTGCTTTCTGACTCAGTCTTGGATGGTGCTTCCTCTCAGTGGGGCAATCTTGTCCTCGCTGAATATCCAACCCTTCCTGCCTCCATCCTCTGGTCACAGGTAAACAGCTGCTTAAAAGGTCCAGCATCCAGGATCAATGGTCCTGTGGGGCTATGGACTCTCAGGGCCTCTGGTCTTCTCTGCTATGCTTCCCGAGTGAGTCCTATTGGGAGTTCAAAGGTGTCTGTCTTCTTCCTTCATTTAACAAACATTCATTGGTCACCTGTCCTGCCTCAACCATTGTTTCAGGCAATGCAGGATAGTGTAGAAAAAAACTCAGATTCTCTCCCCACATGGAACATTATGTAGACAGTGGGTATAGATAATAAAACATATGGACATTTATAACGTAATGTACCATAAACCTTTACTTATATTCATAGGTAAATAGATATACCTTGAGATCATAATATTAAGTGAAACGGATCAGACACACAAGCTTAAATGTTGCACGGTTTCTCTTATGTGAGAAACCAAAAATATAAACAAAGGGCAATAAATAATAGGAAATAGGGAGATATTTTTCAGATGGGAAAGGGAACAAGAGGTGGGGGAACAAGCGAGGGAGGGAAGGGAAAAGGGTTAGAAAAAGAATTGGAAAAAAATGGAGATAGAGCTTTTGCAAATGGGAAGGGCTCAGCGGGATGGAAGGAGTGGGGGTGGGGTGGGGTAGATAGGAAACAAAAAAGAATTAAGTTGTGTTATGGACATGTGCCTCCCCACAATAAATGTAGTCATTATATATGCAGACACGTACTAATAAAAATTTAGATTTAAAAACCCGAATAGCAGGCTAGCTGGATTTTGTTCGCAGGGATAGTTTGCAGCCCTCGGGCTGGACAAAATCAGTGGAACTCATTATCCAAACTCGTGGTACATTGATTCTTTATCTGATTCTACTTCAGATGACATTCAGAAATGGAATGAAATGTATGGCACCATTAAGATGGCTGACAGCTACACCCTAGACATGGTGACCCAGCTCCTGGAACTGTCCAAGGAGAACGTCAGGAGAAATGAGGAGAAGATCCTCAGCGAGATAAAGACCATGGTCAGGTGTGTGGGAAGCCAGAGCTGCAGGCGTCACCCCAGAGAAACGCAGTTTCTTCCCATTTCAGCTTGCGCCTCCCTAGTGGAGAAAGGTAGTGAGCAATGCGGAGGAGTGAACCGTCCTCTGAAGAAGTACAGGGCCGCGTAGGCTGATTTGCTGAAGCTGTGGTAACCAAGTCCCTCAGGCAAGAAAGCTTGAGACGCAGGAGTGTACTGTCTCTCAGTTTGGGAGGCTATAAATCCGAGCTGTGGTGTGGGCAGAGCTGGGTCCTTGTGAGGACCAAGACAGAAAGGTCTGGTTCAGACCTCTCTCCTTGGCTTCCCAGAGCCATCTTGCCCCTGCGTCTTTTTACATTGTTCTCCTTGCATGCGCAGGCAAAATGTCCCTTTCTTATAAGATACCAGTCAGATAAGGTCAGGGCCCGCCCCGATTACCTCGTGTTACTAAATTGCCTCTCTAAACACCCTGTTTCCAATAATGTCACTGTCTGAGATACTGGGGGTTAGGATTTCCCCGCAGGACCTTGCGAGACACAACTGTACCCATAATGCCGGGTTGGCAGAGAAAGCCAGGTCATATTATCTGAGATCAGGTGTCCAGGGTGGATGTCCTGAGAGGGTCACATCGCAGCTTGAGTGAAGTGAAGGGACAACCGTGACACTTTCTGCCCAGGGAGACAGGCTGGATCCCCGGGGGGGCTCCAGGGTGGAGTCTGAGGCGGGAGGGAGCCTGGAGAAGAGTGTGAGAAAGAGGCGGAGGCTGCGTGGCCAGATGCGTCGGTGTCCTGTGGCTGCTGTAACAAATGGCTGCCAGTTTAATGTCTTTATAAACCACAGATTTATTGTGGTACAGTTGTGGAAATGAGAAGTCAGAAACGAATCTCAAGGGGCCAGAACCAAAGTGTCCAATAAGGTCGCATTCAGAGGTTCTGGACGTTAGGACTTCAGCGCATGACTTTGGGAGCTGCTGGGGGAGAAGAAATGCAGCTCGGAACAGGAGCCCAGGCTTATCTCTTGGGTGTAACCCAATCATGGACTTCACGAAGAGCAGGGGAATGAGTGGCTAGATCTGGCCACCAAATGCCGTGAACCAAGCCGTGAGCTCATCCTGTACTTGAACCCTGTGACACTTAAGACCTCCATCCATATCACTTGCGTGGTTAGGGAAGATTCCCAACCCATCTAACTCCTTCACACCACTGGCTGACTCCTCTTCAGCCTCAGGTCGGTCCTCCATCCTGCAGAGGAACTGTCTCCATCCCTCAACCTGAGAGGTTTCCTGCCAGGAGCTCCGCTGTCGCTTGTCCTTCCTGTTCCATAGTCATTTATTAGAAGCCTACTATATACCTTCCTGCCCAGCACAATCCCAGAAACTGCAGGCGCAGCAGCAAACAAGTCAGGCCAGGCTCTTGCTCTCCTGGAAATTTTATCTTCCAGGGTAGAGCCATGACATAGACAGCAAACCAGTGAATGGAGAGGATGGAGCGTGATTAGTGTGGAAAGTGCTTAGTGCCTTATATAGAGACAGCAAGGCACAGAATCTCCTTGGAAGTGAAAAAGGGGTTTTGTAGGAAAGAGGGTGGTAGTCTGGGAAGGCATCCTGAGGCAGCACCCTTTGGCCTGGGACTGAATGCAAAGGGAACACAAGTGCAAAAGGCCTGGGGTAGAAATGGCTTTGCTTGATTCACAGACCAGGAAGAAGGCTCTTACTGCTGAGTCAGGGTTCATGCGGTAGAACTGTGTGATGAAATATGATTGGAAAGACATACGGAGATCATATCTTGTGAATTTTGGCAGGTGTCATGACATTTAATTCAGGCTGAAGAGCTATCTCCTAGCCTAATTCTGGACATGAGTGCTTAGAACTTATAGGATTGGGCAAATCTTTGAGCGCTTACACCATAACCATGGGCTATAGGAACGCCACAAGTAGGTGTTAGATTTGGCATCAAATCAGGTTTCTCCAGGAATAAATCTCTCTTTCTTGCTCTCTCTGCAGCAGCCCCTAGGTTTTTTAGTCTTGTCCACTGTGCAGCATTGTCTTCAAAGAACAGTGGCAACCGCGAACTCCGCTTTCTACAGGCCGCCATGCCGGAGTGATCAGGCCCCAAGTGGCTCCACTCTGCCCGCTTCCCCCATAGTCCACCCTCAGCTGCCCCTTTGTGAAGATGAGCTCCAGTTTGGGCCTGCTGGTCTACCGGGGCCCTAGTATCCACCAGGTCCTGCTATTCTGCACTCCCTTCAGTTACGTCTCCACAGCATCGAGTTCACCTTGGCCATCCTCTTGGCCAGTCTTCAGTGACTGCCTAGAGTGTGTCTTTAACAGCATGACTCAACAAAGGGAGACCTGGGAACTGAAGGTGGTGAAATGAGCCCTGCAGATCCTGCAGGAGACCCTGCAGCCGGAGTATCACTCTCTGACCACCAGAGTCACCGTGTCTAATGTCCAGTCACCCATAAGTGTGGCAACTGAGACCAAAGCCACTTGGATTTTCTATTATTTAGCTCTGCAGAGGTAGAAACCTGGGCCCAAATCATGGTCTGTCTCTTCAGAGCCAAGGGAGCTCTGAGTATACAAATGTTCAATAAATGCTTGCTGATTGACTGATAGATTGACTACACGTGTCTCTTGGTCTGCCGCCACCTCGCCACACCCTTTTACAACCTCCCTTTATTCCTTCACTTCCTGCCATTCTGCTGCATCTTGCCTTCTGCCCTTTCCCAGCTCTACTCCTAAGTGTCTTCCCTTTTATCGTTTTCAAGTTGACACCTCCCTTTGCCCCCTTATCTGCTCCATTGACCCCAGCTTCTGTGCTTCCTCTTCTTTCCAGCCCACCTGTTTGTATCTCAGCCATTAAATGCGAGGGCTGCACTGCTGGGTTAACATCTTGCTTCTGCTACCTGATCACTATAAGTGCACAGGCAAGTTTCTCTGCCTTTTGCCTGGGTTCCACCATCTGTAGAACAGATGGGTCCGTGGTGTTTATATCCTGGAGTGGTTTACAGGAGTTCACTCTGAAGCCTTAAGAACGGCATGTGGAACAGACTGAGTGTTCAAGAGATGTCAGTCATTATTTTCTAATTAAATTTTTATTTTCATCAGTCCAGGTTTGCGGCACGTAATGATGACATTCCTTGTGGGTAGCCATTATTTTTAAACAGTGGCTTTCCAAAATTAAAGACTGTTAAGGAGTTGAGTTGTGTCTCCCAGAAAGATGTTGGCATTGTAACCTCCAGTGGTTGTGCATGCGACCTCTGGAAATAAGATCTTCACAGAGGAGGGCCGATTGAGATCATTAGGGCTGGCCCTAATCTATGACTCGGGTCCTTGTGAAAATGGGTTTGGACACAGATAGACACGCACACAGGTGAAAGGCCATGTGAACACGAACGCAGAGCTCCGGGTGACAGCACCTCCTAGCGGTTGCCAGGAAAGGTTGAGGCCGGAATATCTAGTTCACAATTGCGTGTTGCATCTTCTCGTGCCTGTTCAGTCTCCTGCAACTGCAGGGGTTCCTCCATTTTTCCTTCACCTTTACAACCTTGACCTTTTGGAAGCTTACTGGCCAATTATTTTGTAAACCATCGCTCAATCTGGGGCTTGCCTGTGGTCCTCTCACCAGTAGATTCAGGAAGATCGCAAAAGCAATGCTGTGTTCTCATACATGTAGTGCTTTGCCACACTACCGACAGTGTTCATTTTGATCATTTGGTGAAGACAGCATCTGCCAGGTTTCTCCACTGTAAAGTGACTCTTTCCTTTGAGATGAATTAGTATTTTGAAGAGAGGGACTTTGAAATTATCTTCAGCTTCTGCAGAGGGTAAAGTGGGGTGTTGGGGAAGGGAGGTAGGCAGGGTGAGGGGAGGAAGGACACAGTGGAAAGGGTGGGACTGGATGGTGTACTGGAATATTACCCTTGTATTACCCTGTTTTCCATTGCAATAACAGAATACTTGAGGCCATGCACTGAATAAAGAGAAGAGATGTATGTAACTTAAACTTTTGCAGGTTCAAGGACATGACATTGGCATTGGCTGCTCTGGTGAGGGCCTCCTTTTCTGTATTACAAGGTGGATGCCATCATGGAGGGAGAATATGCATGAGGAAGAGATGATGTGGTGAGACAGGAAGTCAGAGTGTGAAGAGGGGTTAGGCTTCTCCACTTATAACATCCTTGGGAACTAACTGGGGTCCCATGAGAAGAGTGTTAATTCCTGTGCAGGACAGTGCACCTGATGACTTCCATTTAGGCCTCACCTCTTGAAGGTTCCAACACAACCCTATCACACTGAGCCCCAAGCTCCCCACGCATCAACCCTTGCAGAGCACACTCAACCCATACCAGAACCTGCACCCTCTAGACCATGCTGTGGGGACTCTCCCTACCCCCAGCTGCTGTGGGAACTCTCTCTCCAGGTGAAATGGCCCCTTTCCCCTATGTGGACACTCTCATCACCACTTTGGTGACACCACACGTGATGTCCCGCCCTCTCCCATCCCTCACCTTGCTCTTCCCACTGCATTAGGAAGGACGGAGGAGACAAGGGGAGGTGAGCACTCCTCGAAGCCCCACCATCAGGCCATTCTCGTGGCCCACTCACTTTACACATTACTGACTTAGTGGCAAAGCTCTTTGAGGCCAGAGGCGGCATCCTCTCCATCTTCACCGCCCAGAGGCCAGGCTGAGAGTGAGTACTCAAAATGTGTGCAGGAACACTGAGTGAATTGATGCTCTGTGCTCTAATCCCCACAGCAAAATGTGCTTCCTATGCATTACTCTAGAAAAGTTTCCACTTCCATCCTGGGGATAAAACAGCTCAGAGCCTGAGAATGGCTCTCTCTGCCTGTCTCACCCCAGCCAGATGGGGAGGCGGGGAAAGCTGTGATCGCTCCCCAACCTGAATAGCGATTTCCCACCCAGCTGTCACACAGCTGTAAGACACAGGAGCTGAGGGAAAGACCCAGAGAGGCGGGAAGGGTTGCAAAGGATTGAGCCGATCAGGACGCTGGACTGATCGGGTAGAGGGGAAGGAGGGACCATCTGGAGAGCGGAGTGTGGTGAATTCTACCTGACCCTCCATGCAGTTCCCCATGGGCCCAGCCTGCATCTTCTTGAGGAAAGGCATCGCTGAGAAACAGAGGGTAAAGTGGGTGTTGGGGAAGGGAGGGAGGCAGGGCGAGGGCAGGCAGGACAGTGGAAAGGCTGGGACTGGATGGTGTCCTGGAATAGCGTGGCAGGTGGAGAGCGGCAGCCAAGCAGGTAGAAGAATTCAGGGAGCGTGGTGGGTCACAAGGCCAGTGGGCTAAGTGGGTGAGGGTAAAATCAGAAATCAGTAACAAAGATGGGAGGAGAAACAGAGCAAACTGGAACGGGGCTGTGTTTGAGATCATCATTCTGTTCTACGTACACAAGATGCTGGAGATGACGGCCGCGGTGGTGATAATGTTAACAATATCTGCCGCGCTCAAATTCTCGCTCTGTTCCCAACTTTGTGCAAAGGGCTTACGCTCTTGATGTCATGGAATCCTCAGAACAACTCATGAGGTTGGTGATACTTTCATTCCCATTTTACAAGTAAGGACACTGAAAGCTCTGAGTCATGAAGTCCTTTGCCTTAAGCTCACACAGTTAGTAAGTGGCAAGATCTGGTCTGTTTGACTCCTACGGGCATGCTTTTAGTGGTTGGATTTTAAGATCACCAAGAAAGTAAAAATGAGACGAAAGGGCTTGGATAAAAGGAAAATAAGAAAGGTAATCTGGGAGGAAAACCCGAAGGGATAAAGAAAACAAGAGGAGTAAATTAAGCCAGGGTTAGTAGAGCTTCCCAGGCACCTGCCAGGTGTCCAAGCCTGACTACTTAAGGTTGTCCAGGAGTGCTCAGGGCAACAATGACTAGACATTCTGAGGGGCAATAGGAACTCATCACGCTGCTGCTGAGTATCCCACCTCAACACCATTGAACACTGATCCCGTACAAAGGGTTTCTAATTCCTGGAAGGAAAGACAGAGAGAGTGCAGGGGAAAGTTAATGGGCTCTAGTGGCTCTAGTGGAAAGAATTTGAACCACAAATCAAGGGCCCTGAATTCAAATTCAGTGCTAAGCCTGACTTGCTGTATGTTCTTATGGGAGTAATTTAATCTCTGCCCTCTTTGGAGGGCATCTTTTTATGATATGTGTGACCTTTACTAGTTTCCCTAACCTCTCTATTCTTCAGCTTCCTCACGGGTAAGATGGGAATGATATTTGGACCTACCTCACAGAGCGGTTCTGAGGTTTAGACAAAAGGAGAGAGCCTGGCACGGAGTCAGCCCTCTGAACATGTCAGCTGTGATAGGGAGCCGTGCTCTCATCGTCTGGAGGACAGACAAGGTTGGCACGTCAGACCCATTGCAGCACAATGTGAGGAGTATTTGTCTGGAAAAGACGGAAAGGGGGAGGTTAGGACTGAAGGATGGGAGAAGGGAAATGAGGGGATGGGGCAGTAAAGAGCAAGTGCTGAAGAATGGGAGTCAGGAGATGGAAGGAAGAAAGAGACAAGAGACAAGAGAGAATGGAAAAAAACAGGAGGAGGTGTGGGGTAGCTCAGGAGAATCAGCTAAATATCTGGAGAGGTGGGTGTCAGATCCTTGACCCTCTCCAAACTCCCTCTGCCCTGCATTCCTTTCCAGGAGAGGCCCCTGGGACAAGATGAGATCGAAGGTAACATTTCCCCAAACGCCCTCAAGTGGCCATGCCCCCACCTCACCTGCCCTCCATCTCTCGCATGTTTCTGTAAATTCCTCCACATGGGATTTTCACACCCGTTTCCTCCTACTCAAAGGCAGCGTTGTGGAACTCTTTCTCCCAGCAGTTTAAATACCTCCCCAGGAAGGCATCCATCCCCACCTGTCTCAGAAACTCGGAGTTTTAGAATGAATCAAAGTTGTTTGCTTGTTTGTTTCTTGGTGGCTTTGAGAGAGCTTCACCCAAGCATTTGAGGGCTGCAGTGGTTTCATTTAACAGTCTCAGGCATCATTCCTCTTGCAAACACATTTTACATAGAAATGTTTGGCTTCTTACAATGTCTTCTCCTTGAAGGAGTTTCTAGTTAATGGCTCACGGATAGTTTCAAGGGATGCCACCATTTTCCACTGATGGTCTCAAGTTCCTCCAGAGTCCTTCCATCTTAATTTTCAGAGCTCCGAGAAGCATTTCTGGAGTTTGACAAAGACCGAGATGGATTTATCTCTTATAAGGATCTGGGGAATCTCATGAGAACGATGGGTTACATGCCAACGGAGATGGAGCTGACTGAACTGGGCCAGCAAGTCCGCATGAACCGTGAGGCCGGGAGGTGGGAGGGGTGATTGGGTGGGGGAGCCAAGGGTAGGATTAGGAAGGGGATGGAGGTTGAGAATATATTTGGGGGGTAGAGAGGTGGATAAGGAGAACTAGAAGTCTGGAAGAAAACATCCAGGCAGCATTTGAAGTAGTCACAGGAATGACTTTTTGAGACAGATCTGAGTTCAAGTTCCAGTTCTATTATTTAGTAATTGTGCTCATTTTGAAAAGGGGAGTTATCCCCTATTCTTGGGTCTCAGTTTCCTCGTGGATCAGGTGAGGACACCACCACTTCTTACTCAATGATATTGAGGAAAGGAAGGGGTAAAAACGCTCACCAGGCAAAGGTGTAGCCTCCAGTAGATTCTTATTAAATGTAGGCTATGACCATCACCACTAAGGTTTGTCAGTGGCACGCAAGAGTGGAGCTATGCTGGATGTGGGGAACACATTTGGAACCAGACCCGAAGTTGGCGAATAACGTGGCGAAAGGATAAATTTTTAGATGGACAGCAAAGCTGATTTTGAGATTAAAGCTGGAATAAAACTGCTATTGGGTTTACTTCTGGCCAGATAACTGAGTTGACAAGGTTGAGTTCAAGGTGATAATAGTACAGTCAGCTCTGTGTATCTGTTGATTCCACATCTCCAGATTCAAACAACTGCAAATGGAAAATGTTTCAGGGGAAAAACTGTCTATACAGAACACGTATGTAGGGAATGCCTTTTTTCTTGTCTTAACATTCTACAAATAATGCAAGCAACCTAGAGGTGATCTGAAGCATTTGGGAGAGTCACACAGGTTGTATGCAAATGCCATGGCACTTTGTGAAAAGGACTTGAACACCTGTGGATTTTGGTATTCGCTGAGGAATCTTGTTACCAAGTCTCATTTGACACCAGAAGACAGCTGAATAAATCTGGAAGAGACTCAAGTGCATATTTAATTCAAAGTCCTTCTTTTAAGCATCTACAGATGAGGGGCCGTAGGTTTGAACAAACTAAGAAATTTGTCAAAGGCAACATGGATATTAGTTACGTCCTCCACGCACACCCTGTCCTCCTGTCCAGCCTGGTTCAGATTAGAGGGGCACAAAAGCTTCAGTTGTCTGAGTAGAGTGAGAAGTACTTCTAAGAAAGTACTTAGAAGAGGAGAAGAGATGCTAGCCAGCGAGATATAAGGGGACCTTTTTAAAAGAATAATTTAAAGAACAAAGACAGGGCATGGGTGGTGGAGCATATAGAGTCCTACTAATCTCATTTCTTCTGCCCTCAGTGGGTGGCCGTGTAGACTTTGAGGACTTCGTGGAGCTGATGACCCCCAAATTGCTTGCAGAAACAGCTGGGATGATTGGTGTCCAGGAGATGCGAGATGCCTTCAAGGAGGTGAGCTGAGTTCAGAGAGGTATATTATTAAACATTGCCATGGACAGAACCCACCAAAGCCTTTTTTTTTTTTTTGCCTAGCCAAGATAGGAAGGAAAATAACATTCTAAACACTGGCAATGGACCCGGGGCCGGGGCTCTACACATTTTATTTTATTTGACCCTCGTAAGATAACATTAAGAGTAAGCAGTCATTTATCCCAGTCCTATAGACAGTATATCTGAGGCTCATGGAGATTAAAAATTTTATCTGAGATTATTCTCCATAATAAAAGATAGGGTCCCTGATCTTGGTGTCTTTTGTAGGAAAAAAAGGAAACCAAGAATTTCAGATTCCCAAGATATTATCTTGCTGAAGCCATTTCCTGTAGAAACGCTTAAATGTAAGACACGGGGAGGGCAAAAGACTAGCTTGTCTCCTCTGATAAAATACTTCCCTCATCAAAAACTTTAGGATGTGCAAGCAAAAATAAAACATACTGCAGTGGAAACAAAGTATTTGGAACCTGGCAACCATAGACTCACATCCTGGGATGTTTCTGCTTACTAGCGGTATAATCTCCCAGCTTTCTATAAAGACTGACAGGTGGACCATCTAAAAGAAATTTTGTGATCATAGAAATGCTCTGTCCAAAGCAATAGCCACTAGACATGAGCAGTACAATTATCCCAGCTCTTTTGTATACATACATATATTTTGCCTTCCTTCTTTCTTGCTTTCTTTTTCTTCTTTACCTCATCCCAGTTGTTCCTTCCTTTGAGCAATTTCTTTCCCTTTCATATTATCTATTGTACATTTTGGGTTTTATTTACTCTTTCAGGTTCTTACATTAGGGAGACAATATGATGTTGACACATGTGGGTCCAATTTATTTCACTTATGAGTATGGTCTCTAGTTGCATCCATTTACCTACAAAAGCCTCGAGTTTATCTTTTTTAATAACTGAGTAATACTCCATTGTATGAAAATACCACATGTTTTTTCATTTCTAATGTATTTAATAATTTTTTTTTAATTCTCTTTAACGGTTTGAACAATCTTCCATTGTTACATCTGGTAATCTGAGCAACTTGGTTGAAGAAGATAATATGTATAATAACAACCACTGTTAATTCCTATCATTTTGTTTTGAAACCCTGTATCATTTTTAATGTTCTTGCTTTGTTTTGTTTATGTCTGTGATGTTGGTATTTTGCTATTGCTCTTTTTTTACTACTCTCTTTAAAATTAAAGAGAAACCAAAAAACCCCCAAAATAATAGTCACTGGTTACACTTGACACTTGAGTCCTTGAAATGTGACCAGTGTGACTGAGGAAGTAAATTTTTTTGAATCTGACTCCCAAAGCTTTATTTTTTTTTATGGCAATTGAGTTGTTTGTTTTTTATTAGTGTGTGTTTGCCATATAAATGTTTACATCCCTTGTGGGGACTTGCTACATGTACATAACCCAGAGGCTATTTCTTTCCACTGGATTTCAATCAAGTTATTTATATCCAATTGTTCTTAGTCTAAGTACTGGAATACAATTCATTTAAATTTAAACATGAATGCTTCAATTATTAGAAAAATTTCATTTAGAACAACTTGGATATGAGACTCTATCTTTTCAATTGTGAAAAGCTTAATTTAGGTGAAACCTTAATTCAGATCAAGTATTTGCAGTAAAAATTTAGTGTCTGAGTTGCCAAGTGCTATAAATGTAAAAAACACAGTGAGTAAAAGCTTAGTACTCTTAGCGTAAGTATATGTGTATACTTCAGTGCGTATCTATCCTAAGTATGTTAAGTATACTATGCATATAATAAATACTTAAGATGCTAGGTCTTATGAAATCCATTGTGTATAAAAAGAATGTAACATAGTTCATCAATAATTTTAAAATTTATTCTACACTGAAATAAGTTTGGATATATTAGGTCAAATAAGTTGATAATTAAAAAATAATTTTTCCTCATACTTGAGAGGCTGAGGCAGTGGCATTGCCATGAGTTTGAGACAATCCTGTTCTACACAGGGAGTCCGAGGCCAGCCTGGATTCCATAGGGTGAGACCTGGTCTCATAAAAACCAAGCTAACAAAAGTTAATTCCACATTTTCATTCATTCATTGGTGCCAGAGATTGAACTTCATGTTCAACTAGGGCCTCAAGTATGCAGTTTACCACTCAGCGGCACCTCCTACCCCCTAATTTTTCTTGTAACGTGGGTACTAGAAGATTTAAAATTACCTACAAGGCTCAGGCTGCATTCCTACTGGACAGAGATGCTCCGGGGAGGCCCTCTGTGGGTGAGGAAAGAGTAAGCAGAAATGCCGCGAGGCAGGAAGGTGTATTTGTTGAAGGAGGAGTAGCACGAGCCAGAGGGAGCGCACTGTGAAACAGCCGAGGTCTCAGATTTGCAGAAGGCAGAGACAAATCCCTGTAACAAGTCAGGGCTTTGTTCTGAATGGCGTAGGAGGCTGCTGGGGGATTTTAAACAAGGGTGTGACAAGACCGTGCGTTGCACAAATGTGAACATGTAGCTCAGATGGTTATAGACCTTATTAGGACCGTGACAGAAGTCTGAAAACCATTAACGAGGCTGTCTCGACAACCCAGGCCAGAGGGGACTGTGGCTTGAGCCAGGTTAACATCGTCAGAGCCAGGAAAGGGTAGCTGGCCCCTGACACGTTTTAAAGATAAACTTCTCAGATTTTCTGGTAGATTGGCAAGGGAAAAGATTTTCAGGAAAAGGGTGGGTGTAGCTTATTGATTCAGTAAGTATTTATCAAGTGTTCACTATGTAAAAACACTTGTCCTTCTGTGTCTAGATTGCTTCACTTAGCATAATGACCTCCAGGTTCACCAACATTAGCACCATTCCTTCTCTTTTAAGGCTAAATAATATTCACTGTATCTATGGATCCACAGAATAAAAACTGCTAGATGACTCCATTCATAGGATGTTTCTAAAATCATCCAATTCACAGAAGCAGAGAGTGCAAAAGGCTTGTTGCCATTCAACAGTACAAAGTTTTAGTTGTGCAAGATGACTGAATTCTGGAGACCCGCTGCTTCACACAGCCACACAGTTAACGATTTGTACTGTGCGCTTAACAGTGTAAGGGGAGAGATCCCATGTTCAGTGTTCTTACCACACAAAGACAAAACAGGATAAAATAAAGCAAAACAAAAAACAAGCAAATGAAATTAAGAGATACAAGCACACTTCTGGAGGTGATGGATATGTTTATTATTCTGACGAAGGTGAGGGTTTCACAAGTGTTTGCAGAGGTCCAAACTCTTTGATTTATATGCATTAAATACATGCAGCTTTTCCATTTGTCATAGCTAACTGTTGGAAACAACCCAAATGCCCACCAACTGAGGAATGGATCAAAAAGAAGTGGTAATTTTATACAATGGAGTATTACTCAGCTCTAAAGAAAAATAAACTTGAGGCTTTTTTAGGTAAATGGGTGCAACTAGAGACCATACTCATAAGTGAAATAAATCAGTCTTGCATGCATAAACATCATATTGTCTCCCTAGTGTAAGAAACTAAAAAAGTAAATGAGATTTAAAAGGTACAATAGATATTATGAAAGGTAAATGAGATTTAAAAGGTACAATACATATTATGCTCAAAAAGAAAGAAAATTGGGACAGGGGAAAGGAGAAAAGAAGGAAGGAAATACACACACACACCCCTACACATACACACATGCACACACGCACACACATACACAAGATAGCTAAGATAATTGTACTACTAATTCCTATTAATTTATTGAAAGGAACAGTTAGTGCTTATATGGTGTGATCAGGCTTACATGCTTACATCTGATGATCTGAGCAACGCCTTTGAAGATAACAATATGCAATATAATAACCATTGATAATTTCCTATCATCTTGTTTTGAAATTCTGTATTGTTTTTATTGCTTTTTTATTCTCTTTAAAATAAAAAAATATGTGCAGCTTTTGTATACCCCGGTAAAGCTGCTTAAAATAATTAAGATACATGTAAACTTTTAAAGAAAGCTTTCCTCAAACTGTGGATGTTCCAGTGGACGATGTGCCCCATGCGCTCAGCCTGGTTCGTAACCCCCAGGAAGTGACCCACAAGCACAGACCCTCACCGTCGCTGTCATCACTGACATTGCTAATGCGGTCCCGTCTGTTTCTGTTCAGTTTGACGCCAACGGGGATGGGGAGATCACGCTGGGGGAGCTGCAGCAGGCCATGCAGAGGCTCCTGGGAGAAAAGCTCACACCCCGGGAGATTGCTGAGGTGGTGCAGGAGGCTGACATTAACGGAGATGGCACGGTGGACTTTGAAGGTGACGGGGGGGGGCAGCCTCTGAGGGGACCCACTTCTGATTCTCTGCGTGGTTTTCTGGGCGGGCCACTCCTTCCCACTTGGTTCCAAGTGTGAGCTTGGAGCAGACGGTAGATCTAGAACTCTTCACTCCATGGCTTCCTGCCCCAGTGTCAGAAAGGGAAGAGCTCTGTGTCCCACTCCTCAAGGCTCATGGAAATTCCTTCCCCAGAGGCCCTCGTTCCCCCATAATGAGGACTCAGCCACATCTCCCATCCCTTCCTGGCTCCCTGGGCACCTGTGTCCTAGGAGCAAGATGTCCCACCAGAAGGCGGGTGGGCTGCCTAGTAGCTGACCCTCTTAGATCAGATTCATGGGCTTGAAATTCAGCATCATCTCCTACTAAACATGTGGGTTGATCTGGTCACCTGTGTTCTTTCCATGTTCACTTTCACATCTGCAAAATGGGGTAAGCACGACAACTTTCTCTCAAGGTTTTGGAGAAAACCAAAAGAAATCGTGCATAAAGGTCACAGTTCAAAAATTAGTTTATTTGTGTCTGTCCTTTTCCATCATTGATCATGTCATGCTTCCTGTCTAGAAAGCCATCCTTTCCCTGGGTTAGATCAGGTTTATGTCTGTGGAAGTCACCTCCTACCCATGGTACCGTGCTTGATGTCCCTCCTCTGAGCTGCCCCACCATACCCGTGCATGCCTCTTCAGAGACACATCTACGGCATCAGTAACTTGAAAGAATTCATTTCCTATTTTTCACTCTAATGACCCTAATTCTCTTCTCAACGTTATAGCCCCAATTCTTAGGGCAGAGCTCAACACGTGTGTATTGAATAATTGGATAAGTGAAGAAGATTAGAGATCTGTGTGGGTGGGAGTGGGGATTATTTCTGCAAAAGGCATGAATCAGGCACACTGAGTTCTAAGTGTAACACTCCCTGGTCCAGTGCTCTGCGTCTAGCTGCTGCCTATACAAAAACATCCACCGTTCTTAGTCAGCTACTCAAGTGCATGCCTCATTCGCCCCAGCCATCTAGCCAGCCATATCATCTACAGCCCCACTTTAAATTATTATGTTTTGGTGCGAGCACGAAATCAGCACTGTGTTCCTCAACTCTGGTTCCTTTGCAGCGGATACTCTGTCCTCTTACTATACCTTTAGTTCTTGTGCTCCCTCAAGGACACATGCCGACCACTCTTTGCTAAGAGCTCCCCTTCCCCCTTAGCTGAGCGCATAACTCCCAGGCCCGGAGCCCTGTAGAAGGTTCTCGGTTCCTCTCCATGGAAGCTGTTTTGCGTTTGCCTCCAGGACTGCATTTGCCTCCATCCGGAGGGCAGCGGAGGAGTTTTCTCTAAACTGTGTCTGCGGTACGAGCCTCCAAATTGAAACGTAGTAGATGTTTGTGGGGAATTTGCTGGATCTAGTGGGGCTCAGCTGCATAGCAGACATTGATGAAAATCAGGGAAAGGTGGAGATGGAGCCGAGAGACAGGGTTTTGGATGACTCACAGACAAGAGAACCTCACGATGCGGCAGAGCCAGCAGACGCATCCGGCCTTGAGTCACAGTGAAGTCTAGGGCAACCTGCGCTCCTTCCGGGGTTAGCTATTCACCATCCTCCTTCCCTCAGGCACACTGGTTACTCTTACCAGCCTCAGTGTCCTTGTGTGTAAAATGGCATCTCTCCAGGATAGGTGAAAAAAATGAAATAAGATACTAATAGTTACTATTCATAGAACACTTAACCTGTCTTATGAACATTATGCCACTTAACCGTCTTAAACACCGTATGTGGAAGGTGGTAATTCTCTGAGTCCCTTTCTAGAGATGAAGCCATGGAGACATGGAGAAGTGAAGTAATTCCTCAAAGATCCATGTCATTGCTCGGCACATAGGAAATGTTCAAAAAATAGTGCTGGGTGCAGTACAAAGAGGCACCTCACGGGGACTTTTCTTTGCAGAGTTTGTGAAAATGATGTCTCGCTGAGGAGGTCCTGGAAGCTCCAGATGCTCTCCGCCGGGCAACGTGGATGAAATGCGTGCGGAGGACGGAACCTCTGCGGCCCCTTGCATGACAGAGCGTGGGAGGGTGGAGGGAGTGGCCTTGCACAGTGTGCGTGAGGTTACAGTGAAGGCGGTAGCTTTGTGGGATGGTGATGGGAGGCATCTGTAAAACTAGCTTCAGAGAAAAGAGCCTATGTGTGAAATGTCGCCACACTGGGGCCCAGTTGCCATTCCAAAAAGAGCAGTGATTAATAACCTCCCTTTTCCCTCCTGCAGTTCTAAGTTCCTGAGGCCTGCCAGAGTCCCATCCCCAGCTTCCCCTGGACACACAAGTCTACTGGTGACCCCTGCACAGTTAGGCTTCAACCTCTGCAGGAGGGATCACACCAGTGCTGGGCTAAGACTGGGCACTTGGTACTGCCGGGCTTGGCGAGGGTCATTAGGAGGCTCTCAAGGGGAGTTTTCCCGAGTTCCTGGAAGCACAGTCTATTTTTTTCCCCTGTGCCCTCTCACACCCTCTCTCTTGGTGTAAGATACTTGGGGGAACAGAATTAAATCACAAAGCTGGATTATGAAGGTTTAGGGTAGGTCGATCCTCCCTGGGGAATTAATCCCCTACAAAATATCATGAGAGAGAGAGAGAGAGAGAGGATCCTCCAAATCCCCTGCTTAGCCAGCTGACTGCAAAGCCGTTCCTGGACTTCACCTGCCTCCATGCTGGTCTACCCCGGGCTGCCCTAGAAGTCTCTGTGTTAGATGGGAAGTGTGCTCCACCCGCACATCCCACTGCTGCTCTCTGCTGCGACACTGAAAAGGTCATTCCTCCACCCGAGAACAGTACACTGCGGCAATGCACAGCTCCTCAGAATAAAGACTTCATTTCACACCTTCCACCAAGCTTTTTCTCACTTTGAAGTCCATGAAGCTGGTGTACAGGATGGGTTAGCTCGGTCAGTAGCCTTGGTTTATACAATGAAAGAAAAGTTGGGCTCAGAATAATCCATTCTCTAACCTCTTATCTGTGGCAACTTTTTGGGCCATTCTTTATTACCCTGGAATAATTTTATTTTTAAGACCCATAAGTCCTCTCTCTCTCTCTCTCTCTCTCTCTCTCTCTCTCTCTCTCTCTCTCTGTGTGTGTGTGTGTGTTTGTCTCTCTGTGTCTCTCTTTCTCTGTCTGTCTCTCTTTTTCTCCTTCCTTCCATCTTCAATAGCAATATATTCAGGGACTGCTAGTGCAAGGGACCTATGTATAACAATGAATGAAATAAACAAATCCCTGGAACTCAAGAGCTTACATAATAATAGGAGGAAATAAGCATGGAACAAAAGAAATAAATATGATAGATATGAATGAGGTGAGAACAACTATGCAAAAATCTGACACAGACAAATTGTTTGTGGAGTTCTCTGCGGGATGTCAGGAAGTTCACTGAGCACAGGTGTTTGCTTATTTAGGGGAGACCATCTGAAACAGAACTATAGCAAATGCAAAGGCCCTGAGGCAGGAATACACTTGTGCTTCTGGGGAGAATAGCAAGGAGACCAGGGTGGCTAGGGGGATGAGTGGATAGTAAGAAGTCATAGTGGACTGAAGTTAGATCGTGAAAGGATGATTTCAGAGACCATCTCAAGGATCTGTGGGATTTTTGGCAGAAGAATGGCATGGTCCAGCTCACCCTTTGACACTCTGGCTTTCCCATTCCTCAGCTCCAGCTCGTTCTGTTTATACCCTCATCCATCCACTCATCACTTACTCCTTCAAAAATTATTTGCTAAATACTCTGTACCTGGCACTGTCCCAGTCGATGTAAGCAGGGCAAAGGCGGGGGACTTGCCTTACATTCTGCAAGAGTGCAGGGTCCTCTGCGCTGACACAAATGCTCTAGATCTGCTCCATCCATCAGGACAACCACAAGCCCTGTGTGACTACTGAGTTTTCAGCCTTTAGGGCCGAGACCCTGAATTTTATGGCATTATTTTATTAACACAATTCTGTTGATGAAGAATATTAATGGCTTAAGTTAAATTTAAGCAGTCTCATCTGGCTAGTGACTGCTGTAATAGGGGGAAACAAGCACGATTTCATGCAGCAACCCAGGGGTTATTCCGAGTCCTGGGAAGAGCCCCATGCTAGGTTCTGCTTTCTTGGAGGTTATATTCCAGTGTGAGGGGAGAAGAAAAATGATAGTATTTAAGAGAAGCTCAGATTGGGGTTAATACTTTGAGGGAAATAAAATTAGATGATTGGACACAGAAAGAATTTGGAGAGGGGTCCCCATTGTGCTGGGAGTGTAGACTGGTGCAACCCCTGTGGAAATCAGTGTGGAGAGTACTCAAAAAACTGGGATTAGAGGTTCCATTTGACCCAGCTAGTCCCCTTCTGGGTATCTTCTCAGAAGAATTAAAAACATCATATCACAGCGATATATGTGCACCCATATTTATAGCAGCACAATTTGTCATTGCTAGATCTTGGAAACAACCCAAATGCCCATCCACTGAGGAATGGATAAAAAAGATGCGGCATTTTTATACAATGGGGTACAACTCAACCATAAAGAAGGATAAGCTGGAGACTTTTGTAGGTAAATGGATGCAACTTGAGACCATACTCATAAGGGAAATAAACCAGACACGCACGTGTAAACATCATATCGTCTCCCTAGTGTGAGAAGCTGAAAGAGTAAATAAGATCCCAAATGTACAATAGATATTGTGAAATGGGAAGAACTTCCAAAAGGAAAGAGAAACTGGGCTGGGGAAATGGAGAAAAGAAGAAAGAGGAAAAATATATAAATACACACACACACACACACACACACACACACACACACGATAGCTGAGATAATTATACTGCCAATTTCTATTAGTTCATTGAAAGAAGCAGTTAATGCTTCTATTGTTTGATCAATTGTGCATGCCATGAACCACCATACCTTTCCCACACGCCCACCGTCACTCTCATGCAAGAAGGCAGCAAGGCAGCACCTAGGGTTGATTTAGGACTTCTTTATTGGTGGTCATGCCACATTTTCCCTCTTTCTTCAGTAAAGACCGTATAACTAAGTGGTACGGTATTTCTAAAAGTGATTTTTCTGAGCTTGAAAGGTGCAATGAAAAAGACAGACGAGGTTCTATCCCCAACACGGCAGTCTTCCTCTGAAGGTGTTTTTCTTCTCCCTGAAGAAAGAATCCAGTGTCAAAGTTCAAGGAATAAGTATGCATTGGCTCAAAATTATGGTATTTTCAATACAAATAACTTTGTTGCAGATATGTTGCCACACACCTCTAATCTCTGTTATCTGGGAGCCAGAGACAGGAGGATCTCAAGTTTGAGACCAACCTGGGATACTGAGTGAGACCCTGTCTCAAAATAAAAAGTGGTCAAGGATATAAGAGGATGGTAAAGCACTTGCCTAGCATGTGTGAGGCCCCAGTCCCATCGCTAGCATTTCACAGAAGGTGAATGTGTATTGATATGAAGACTCAATGAGAAGTAAAAGGAAGTAGTTAGGCACCTTCCCACCATGTGACTCAGGGGTATAAGTCAATCAATGAACAGTGGACCTGTTAGTCTCACCTTTATGGTAATAGAGGTGGGTGACAAACCTGCAAAGAGATGGTCTTGCTGTAAAGCAAGGACAGAAGAAGGAGGAGGAAGGAAAGGAAGAAGAGAAGGAGAAGAGTAACCAGTAACAATATAAGGAATCTGGGCTCAGAGGGAATGGGATTCTGGAATCAACTGTTGATATCTGCCATGAGCATGGAGAAGGAATAGTCAAAGGGCCTGCAATGAATTTTGGAGTCTGGGAGCTAAAAATATTCTTAATCTGAGCCACACACTGCAGACCACTGTGTCTGCTCTTAAATGTCCTCCCCGTTGAGATTCTCTCCAGAACTCTAAACCCACTTCTTTTCCTCTCCTCTATTCAGGGAAGATATTTCTTACTGGTAGACAATAATACAGGAAGAGTCACTAATTTGGTATCATCCATAAACCATGGGTATCGAAAGGGCCAATGCTGTCTGAACCACCAGAATTTTCCATCTTGGAGGAAGCAGTAGTGGTGTTTTGTCCACACACTGACCAGAAAGTTTTCTCTTTGTGTCTAGATTCCAAAAGTCACAGAGTGATGAGGTCAGCTGGTCTACCCAGGAAGTCTAGGGAAAATTTCTGTAGTTTAGAGAATGCTGAAGCTAACCCAGGGGCGGAGCTAGCAGGAAAAGACTGGGAGAAAAGGACATGAATTTGATCTTGTAGAGATAGTGGGTGACGTATTGGCTAAGGTTGGGAAGGGACCTCAAGGGATAAAGGAAGCAAATTAAACCTACACCTTTTCTTTGGTCAGCTACCCAAATGGTGGTAATGGATTAGGAACATGATGGCAGGCCTTCTGGGGGCCAGGAAGTCCAGGTTGTCCCCTTTTCCAGTTTGTCTTTTTGTATCACCTTCTGTTTGAGAAATTCTACTTTTCTAATCTTTCACACCTAAAGCCTCCCATGTCTGCAATTTGGAATGATACTTTTTGGTGTTTGAAAAAGCCTTGTCATCCTCGTTCTGCTCTCTTGCTTTGCAGGAAAATCCTAATTCCTTCTAGCCTTCTAATTTTGGAAGGTGTTCTTGTATTTTCCCTACCTTAGCTTATTTTTAGAAAGTAGAGCCCACCTTGCTAGGAACCTCAGTTGATCAGACATGCTGGGAAGAACAGATCTCACTTTCCTATCAGTGACACAGCTAGATGTGCTACCTCTGTCACCTGCACATCAGAGGTGCACCCCAGTTCGGTCTTGGCTCTCACCTCAGCCTCAGCAGTATACCCAGGTATGATCCTGGTCATAGTTGTAGGAAGTTGCACACCACGAGAGGTTTTTTTCTGATCCTTTGCTGGTGCAGTTAAAATAATTCTTGTTTTTATAATTGAATGGGAAGTGGCAGGGAAAACCAGGTGCCAATGAGGACATTCCTAGGCAGAGGAAATGGATAAGACAGGTTATTCCTGGGAGGTTCGCACTGTAACCCGGGCTTGGGCTTCAGAGTCCACCTTAGGTTCAAAATCAGGTGCCTGCTGCGTGTGCTACGCTGTTTGGGTTTAGCCCAGAGGCTCCCACTGGAAGAGCGTTTGGACCCCATTGTATATGTTAGGAGAATTTCATGGGCTGAGTTTTCTTCCTCGCAAGTCATCTGAGTTTAGGACTTGGGAAAGGGTGGTGGGGAGAGAATGGAGAAGAAGGGCAGAGTGAGAATCCTGGGAGGGAAGGAGGAGAATGTTCTGCCACCGGGAGGGACTAAGGAGTGGAGTAGAGGCACTCATGGGACAAATTTCAGTGGATCCTCATTTTTCATAGATTTGTATTTGCAAACTGGCCTACTCAGTGAAACGTATTTGAAGCCCCAAAATGAATGCTCACGGTGCTTCTGCAGACCCAGCAGATACACACAGTAGTGAGGAATTGGAGGCCCCTGATGGATACATTCTCAGCTGAAGTCAAGGGAGGTGATACCGCCTGCTCATTTCTGGTCCCCTACTGTGAGCAAGTGCCTTTTCCATGGACCAGTACCATATCTTTCTAATTTGCATAGTTTTTTTTTCCTGGCAATTTCATTGCTTACAATGGCTCCCAAACGTACTGTTGAAATTTTTACTGGTGTTTTTACACACGGATGTTGTGATGTGCCTTATGGAGAAAATACACATAAAGTGTCCTCCAGGCACCTGCGGAAATGCTGTTGGTGTGAGTTCAGTCATGAATTACAGTGCTGTTGGCTGGGAATTGATTGAGAACGAATCAACTAAATAAGATATCTTTTAACAGAAATACCTCCAAGCCAAGGTCACGCCTTGATCAGCTGACAAACTGTGAGCAGAGGCTGGTAGGAATCTAACACCAAAGGAGCAGTGATTTAATGTTTGCAGTGACTTTATAAATTACAACTACGGCGAATAAGCATAACTAGCTGTATCTTCCAGTGTAAATGACTCACTTCCAGGTGAGTCATCATAGAGGACTGAACACCTCCAGACACACAGAAGACCCTTGAACAGAGACTACAGACTTAGATAACCTCAAGAAATGGGGCACGAGAGGCAAGGCTCATCCCTGAGCAAAATGGTACCCAAACAGGGCCTGCTGCACATCGCCCAAGCACAAAACTGAGTGCACTTTCCCAGGGTTACAGGTTTCTCTCTCTCTCTCTCTCTCTCTCTCTCTCTCTCTCTCTAGGTTTTCTCTGATCACCCTGCCAGATCTTGGTTTGAAATCTTTTGTTAACAAAAAATTATCCAAAACTTGAGTAACATTGAATAACATTGTCACACGACCTTTTAAAGTCACCCTTGAACATCTTCCAGCAAGCCCCTAAAAGCCATTTGTTATTCTAGCTCAAAGTCAGCATAATTTTTCTGTAGATATATTTGGATTTGTGCACCACACAGTCTCCGTCACAGCTACTTAACTCTGCTGTCGTAGGTGGACAGTAGCCGTGGTGCTCCATAACCCTGCCGTATTCCAATACAATTTTTGATGGGCTCTGGAGTTTGAATTTTATATCTTCTAACTTGTCACAAAATATTATCCTTCTTTTGATTTTCCCCAACCATATAAATAGGTGAACTCTTTTCTTAGATTGGGGGCTGCACATATATAAGAATTTATCCAGATTTTTCACTGGTGTTAGGAAGTGTACAAAGCCCTCCACTAGGGAAAATATAACTGCCTGACCTACTGTTTGCTATTGACTAGACGCCCAGACCCATCAGCTGTTAGATGTAACATGTAGAGGATCGACAGGCTGTGAAGTATTTTTGTGCTATAGATGCAAATAATTTCTACCTAGTGGATAAGATTGCTCAGAGGCTTGATTGCTCTTTAGACATCAGTGGATGTTGTATCTAACTTAGCAATCTTTTCCAGCTCAGCATTTCTTTTACCTCCCTTCAAACTGGATTTCTATACTTCTTTTCTACACCTTTATTATTTTTTAAAACTTTAGCATATGTTTACCCTGTATTTATAGGAGTGGTGTATAAGATTTTGAATTTTTATTTTGCCACCTTTCCCTTGGCTCTTGTTTTGTTTTGTTTTGTTTTGTTTGTCTTTTTAAGACAAGGTCTCGCTATGCAGTTTGGGCTGAACTTGAGCTCACTTTGAAGCCCAGGCTGGTTTCGAACTCACAATGACCCTCTTGCCTCTGCCTCCCGAGTGCTGGGATTACAGGCGTGCGCCACAACGCCTGGCTCCCTTGGATCTTAAAACACAGTTACACATCGTTAGCACTGTTTGTTTCTCAGATTTATGAGAGCGAGACTCTCTGCCTTACTCCCCCCTCAGTGCCCGGCATAGTGCCTGGAACACAATAGGGCTACATGTGGTATTTGTTGAGTAATTAAGTGAAAGAATTCACCCATGCCCAGCCAGTCCCCTCTCCCAGATTACTTGTGTCTGCACAGAAGCTCCACTTTCCATCTTTATCCATGTTTTCTGTGGTTGGGCACCAAAGCTTGTTGCTTTCATTCTCAAGGCATTCTGTGATCACACTGTTCCTGTACTTGGAGGGGAAGATGCAGGGCTTGCTGAAAGAATTTCCCCCGTACTCTGAAACGATCATACAAGTTGACAGGTGTCAGGAGGAGGAGATGGAAAGGGCTTCCATTTAACACACGCAATCTGCCCTGAACTTTATTTCATGAAGGATCACATCATACCAAGCCCTCCAAGCAACTTCATGGGGATCTATTCTTTACGCCTTACGGTGGAGTGAGAACCAAAGCCAGCAACACCCACACAGCTTGCTGTCCACATGCACAGGACCTTATTGTTCTGTGATCTTCATCAAGTTAACTCTACTGATCTAGGGAACTCTTGCAGGGAAGATAAGAGTTGCCAATAGCTTTACTGTACATTCTAGGAGCTTCTTGAAAAATGATTTAAATAAACATTGGATGTGGCTTTTTTCACTTAGTTTAAGTCCTCTAGGTTCATCCATGTTGTGACAAATGACAGCATATTCTGCCTTTTTAAAGGATATATAGTATTTCAGCCATATATATATATAACTTTAGAAAAACTCCATTTATCTGCTGATGGGCACACTGATTATTTTCCTACCACAGCTATTGTGAATAACGCAGTGAATATGGGGGTAAAGCTATCTCTTCAACATGCTGATTTCATTTTCTTTCAAAATATACTTAGAAGTGGGATTGCTGGATCACGTGGTTGATCTTCTTTTATTTTTCTGAGGAACTCCCACACTGCTTTCCGTAATGGCTCTGCAAATTTTCATTCCCCCCAGCAATACCCAAGGGTTTTCTTTTTTCCACATCTCTGCCAATCTTTGTTACCTTTTATCTTTTTCATAACAGTCAATTTGACAGGTGTGTGGTGGTTTTAATTTGAAAACAATCAATTCATAAAGTAAAGAAAAAAAAATCAGACTGCTAAACTTCTCAGTAGATGTCGTTTTGGTAGATCACTCACTCTACTCACCTCTTTGAATTCCTCCTCTCAGTTTGCCAAGGTCACCAACCCTACACCACAGCGCTGTGATCCTTGCTTAGTTCACATCACAGCCCCACCTTGAAAGATCCACCAGACCGCCAGACCTCGTTCATCTCCAGGCTTTGCTTCGGTATTCCATTAATAATGTCAAAGTTGTAATTGCCCTTACTTTGGTGTTGCAGTTTGTGTCTGGAGTATACATGCCCCAAAGGCTTAGTTGCCCGCCTGTTGTGCTCTGGTGGAGGTGGTAGACACTTTAGGAGGTGGGTCTCAGTTGAAGGAAATAGGTCACGGGGGACATGCCCTTGAAGGGGGTTGTTAAGGTTTGTGTCTGAATTCCCTGCAAAGCCTCATGCAGTCATGGGGTGAGCTTCTAGAGTTTATGATTGATTCACGGTCCAATATTGGAATTATGGATGTGAGTGCTACACCCGCCCTGGGGCGGGTAGTTTGCATACAATGTAAGGGAAGGAAAGAGGCTGTTTGCCGCCCCGCCTCCCTTTTTGCTGTTGTTGCTTTGGCTGTTTTCCACCGCCATGAACTGTTGCCCTCTGCCCTGTGCCACTCTGCCTTGGAGCCAGCCAAGTATGGACTGAAACCTCCACAAACTGTAAGCTAAATAAACCTTTCCTTCCTTAATTTTTGGTGTCAGGTATTTTGTCTCAGCAAAGAGAGAAAAGTAATCAAGACATGGGTGTAGTGGGACCCTGGCTCCTTCCTCTTCCTCTGCTTCCTGGCTGCCACCAGGTTTGCTACAACAAGTGCTCCCCACCATGATGTTCTGCCTTACCACAGACCCAAAGTAGTGGTGTGAAGCGACTGTGGACCAAGACTTCTGTGAGCCAAAATAAATCTTTTCTCCTTTCAAATTCATTGTTTCAGGTATTTTGTCACAGCAATGCAGCACTGACTAACACATTCAGTAAGCAAGAAGCTTACACAATTTCTTGTGGTGTTATACAGGGAGTCAGAACTTGATGAAGGGTTTGGTGTCTAGAGGCAATAATGACAAGTGATTGAGAGCACAGTTCTGAAGTTTGGGCTTCTTGGCCTCAAATCACAGCTCTTCTACTTAACAAATGATTCTCTATAAATAGTTTCCCCATCTGTAAAATGGGACTAATGATTAGATTTATCTTACAGGGGTCATCATAAAACATATATGAGCTATTTCATATGAAGTACTTAGACCACTATCTGACACAGCAATGATTCCTATAAGTTAACAAGATAAGGTGTGGTTTTCTTATGGGTACCAGGAATAGAACTCAGGACCTCACACTTGCCAAGTAGGCGCTGAACTACTGAGCTAAATCCCTGGCTCCAATGTGTAATATTTTTTTAAAAAAAAACTAACATGTTCAAGATCACACAGTGATATATTACAACTTCCAAGTTCTAACTCAAGTCCAGATTCCACGCCTATTTTCAGGCTAGTAGTTTTGATGGTAGCAGAGGAGAAGTCACATTTCTTAGGTACCTATTGTGGCATCACGAGAAATCCTACATGAGAGACCCAATCTTTACAACATCCTGTAAGGTCAGCCTCAGTGTCCCTATTGTACAGATAATAAAAATGACCAAGAGGTTTAACAACTTTGCAGTGTAATGGGGAAGCCAGAGCTGAGGGGGACCTTTTCACATACATCTGTTTAGTGACTTGTGGAAATTATAATTTATTACCCCATCCAAATTAAAATAATACATTACTTGTATCACAAGTCTGAGGGGCTTTGTGGTATTAAGCATAAACAGAAACTTAGATGTTAATGTTGGAGTTAAATTGTAAGGAGATTTGAAAAAGACTTACCTCTGAGTTAAGTTGTAAGAGATTTGAAACAGACTTATATCTGTACAGGGCACTATGATACTAATGTAAAACTGTGATCTTTACCAATCCATCCATTTGTTTTAGTGTTTAAAATGGTAGCAACAATGAGAACATTAATAATGGAATTTAGAGGCAGGAGTAGAGATGGACAAAGTTGGATGAAAAGTTAGGTTAAGTATTAGGACAACATTATGTGGGACTTAAGGATAAATTAGTTTAATGTTAGGAACACAAGTGATGGATGCCTTGAGCTAGATACGATAAAATCAAGGTTTGATATGGGGTTAGGACTTTTTTAATGTCAAGGGAAGAACATAATGAACATAATGAAGATTTTTATGTAAAAATGAATATGGCCATGGACAAGGACCTTTCCATACACTTTTATCCCTTTGGAGGCAACAGTGCTTAATGAGAGGGCATGGGCTTTGCAGCTGAATGGACTTGAATTCAAATTCTAACTCCAGCATAGCCTAGGAATATGATCATGGAAAGCACTTAATTTTACTGGGGCCATTTATTGAATGGAGTGGGTTGGGCACTAGGACTTTCTAGAGCTGCCATGGAAAGATTCAACAGGATACTATAGGCAAACCTTCCAGGTCAGAGTCCAACACACAGAAACCACTGAATGAATGTTGGTCCTTACAAAGTTAGAGCTAAGTGTAGAATTAGTATTAGATGTTAAAGTACATCAAAATGTATGGAGCATCTGTCAAGGGGTGAATTTGGTTAGTGTCAATTCTAAAAACAAATAAACAACCAACCCCCCCCCCCAAGCAAACAGTATCAAGACTACATCCTATAAGTTTAGTTGTCAGGATGCCTGGTCTGCTTTGTTGGTTTTTAGGCCTTGGGGAAGGTAACCGCAGGAAATGCCTCTTGTGTGGTGCTCTCTTTGAGAAGACACTTGGTTCTCAGAAGTGCTACCCCGAGTTGCCCACATCCCCTCTTGATGACAGCAGCTGTGCACCTCCCTTCCCACCACACAGCCCTCCTGGCTCCCCCAGCTCACCATTCATCTCACAGTACTTCCACTGCTGCTTCTCATCAAAGCTGGATGTGACTGAGCACCACATCTTTCCTATGAAGCTGCCGTCTGAGATGCAGCTGTTATGGCTCTTTCCACGAAAGATGAAGGGGAAGACACAACGTGGGTAATCTGTACAGGACAGAATTCATGAGCAGCCTAACTTTGTCTAGTCAGCCACAGAACAAAGTCATTTTATCATCCATCCATCAATCAACCATCAAAGTACAGGCCACATAGTTTGAAAGAGACTTTTTTGAACTCATTTCATCAAACATTGGGTTAAGCCTACTCATATCCTCTCATCCACGAAACTTCTCCAATGGGGCTCCCAGGCTCAGTCTAGGATGTTCACACCTGCCAAACGAACATATCTGACATACTTTACATAGTATCTCCAAAGTAAATCAGTGATATCACCAACAGATCTATAAGGGGCTAAGAATCTTGTTTGATTTATGACCAAGAGATAAAGTCAAGATCATGATTTACAAAAAAAGTTAATGTTACTAAAAAAAAAAAAAAAAAAAAAAAAACTCCAGTGAGGTAAAAAAGTAAAATTATCCGGATGTTGATATCTTCCTGCAGTTCACATGTAAGAAATAAATTCAAAATTAATTAATAACAAATTAGATAGACATTTTATAAATTAGTTAACATAAGTAAAGACATCGTAAGCTCCTGGTCTGTGGTATTCTGTCGCTCACCTTCAATCATGCAGTATTTCCACCTGCCGTCGTAAAACGCTCGGGTTGAACACCAAGGGAGGAAGCTGTTGATTTTGGTGCAAGTGAAGTAAACAGACTCCTTGTAAGTGAAAGGGAAGACACAGTTCTCTCTCAGTTCTGAAGGACAGAAGAACAAAGGACGAGGGGTAAGTCACGATGGATGAGATGCATCTTGGTTTGGTCTTTGCTTTGGTCTCTCTGCCCCCCTGTTACCGTTCTGAGCACTCAAATTTCTCTGCTGGCACAATCCTCCTCAGCACATGCAGGTCCTCATGAGGCACTACACTAACATTTGCTAGAAACAGCACGGGGAAAAAATGGAAATAGAGCTTTTACAAGTGGGAATGGGAAGAAGGGTTTGAGGGGAGGGGGAGGGGACAGAAAAAAGAATTAGGATGTGTTGTGTGCCTTTACAAATTTCCACAACGAATGTGATCATTATATGCTATAAATGTGTATAATACAAAAATAAACACAAGAACTATTCATGCCTCCTGATGAGTTGATGCCCCATCTTTCCCCACAAAATTAAAGCATATGCACACCCTTATCCAAGTCTGAAAAGACTTTTGTGAGGCTTCAGCAAAAGGTCTCAACAATTTGCAAGCCTGATGTACAACTTCAATTTGCAACATAAATGTTTGTGAAAAGTTAACAAGGAACAAGATGCCCTGAAAAATGCTCTAAGATATCCACATTAATACTTAAGCTGAGCATCAAACTTCCTGATGCCATCTAAGCATGCATCCAGTTCATATTTGCGTCAATAGTAGTAGGGGAATCTGGTCATGGTGGCACATGCTTATAATCCCAGTACTCAGGAGGCTGAGGCAAGAGGATTGCTGCAAGTTCAAGGCCAGTCTGGGCTACCAAGTGAGTTCAATGCCAGCCTGAACTGCATAGCAAGACCCTGCCTCAAAAAAGAAAAAAGAAAAAAACAGTGCTAGGGAAGTTTCACATGCAATAAAGACAGCTAAGGCATACTATTCCCCAGGTCTCTGTTTATCAGAGTACAGAATGGACACCATTAGTGCTACATAAGACACATTAGGATAGATTACAGGATCATGTTAGGCAATGCAGAGACACATACTAATTTTGAAGCATACTGGCAAAAAAAAAATCCCTTCCAATGGTCTTTTCAATCCTTCCAATTGTACAGAAAACTTCAATTTAATACTGGCATTTCTCAACCACATCTCTAACACTTAGAAATCTCCCATTTTAATAAAAAAAAAAGAGTAACATTCAGGCTCAAAGCTGTACTTGAACAACAGTATCTGGTGAAATTTCGTAATAGGCTTTTTCATAGAATTTTCTTTTATTTATAATTGCTATATGTGGGCAGTAGTAATGCTTTTTTTCCATTACAAAGTGACATAAATCTCGTTGAAGGAATTTATTACGGTGAAGCAAAATGAGAAAATTTAAAGAAAATTTTTGAATAAATAATAGTGTTTGTGATGTGGTAAATATAAGGAGAGTGACACTTGGATGTGTACAATTCAGGAAACATAGACTTTGATCTTTTTATATTTTCATATGCAAACAAAGACTTTGTCTTTTGCTTAGTGTATTCACAGGACCTCAAATGTCCATTTGCTCATAGTAGATGTTCAAGAAAAAGCTGACAGAAAAAAAGCAAGTTGATAAAATGCTACATCAAATAAAACAGGTCTCTCATTTAGATGGAAACTCATCAAAGGAGATTAATATGCAAATGAGAATTGAATAATAGAGTGAATGAAGATGTCCTATTGTTTTTCACCACTCAATAGCCCTAGAGATTAATATTCCCTAAAACATATCTTAAGAAATGCCATTCCAGCCCAAACTCACTGTGTGAGTTCACACCTGTACAACATAAGGAATAATTTAACATTAATACTTTTTTTAGTTGAACTGGAATAAAACTCATCTTTCTCATCTGCTAGTCCCGGACCACAGCTCCCTTCTTTCTCTTCTCCCCTTCATTTTCATCCTTTCTTTCCTCACTCTGAGGAACAAAAAGAAGGCTCTGAATAAGGAACTTTGGCAGGTACTTTCTGCATGAGCAGTGAGTTTTGGGTGGAATGATGTTTGTCATTTCCGGGTTCAAAAGAAGTCCTGACCAATCTTCTGTATTATTTTTCTTCTCTGTTTGCCAGCTCAATAGTGAATGATTATTTTCAGTAGAAAAAAAAGGGCAGTGATCGCTTCCTGGGCTCTGTAGACAGTGTTTGAGACACTTTTGGTTGTTACAACTGGGATAGCAAGAGACTGGCAGCTGGGTCTCTGGAATCTACCACTTGGCCAGGATGTTGTTTAACACCTTACGGTGCATAGAAAAACTCCCAGAGGAGAGACTCGTTTGGCTCCAAGTGTCAAAAGGACCAAAGCGGGGAAACTGAGAAAGAGGAATGGGCAAAGGGTACTGAGGCCCCAGCAAATGGTGAAGAAAGAGAAGAAGGAGTTTGTTCTCTGGTTCCCAGCAGAAGAAATTTTGCAGTGAACATTCACACAAACCTATATTCCTACTGAGCTACATCACTGACATTGTGGAGTGGTTCCAACAGTTAGTGTCCTACCACTACAGGTGGACAAGATGTGGTCTCTGTCTTCAAGCTCCCTAATCTGGTCACCCCACCCCTTGTTCTGTTTCAGATTCTTACACTGCCTAATCTGACAAGGGCCTTGGTGGGGCTGAGGGATGAACTGCACGGAGTGGAAAAGGCAGATTTCCATCTTCCAGCCTCAACAGTAGGTTGACCCAAGCAGGGATCCCAGTGTAACACTGCACTTCTCACCTCTGGGTCTCAGAAAGGTTGAGCCACATTTTTGAGGTTTTTTAACCAATTCAAATTTGGAAAGTGTTGGGAAAAACACCTGGAGCATCACTGACCCTTGACTGATATTAGCAGCCAGGATCATCATGGTCATCATCCACTGTCATGAGCATCATCACCATCATTGTTGCTGTCAATGGTTTTCCACAATCACGGACACCACTGAATATGTGGGATACTGTGGTGAGGGAGAGGACTGAGGGCTGCATGTGGAATTAAGGTTACTGTGGGAATTGTTAGCAAGAATCGACACATAATGAATACTATTAGCCATCTGCAAAGTAATACAACAGATGGCCTAATCTTCTTAACTGGGCTACAATCTTCCATAATCCACACCCTGCTGACCTGCTGTTTTCACTCCCTGATTAACATTTCTTTGACCTTACCCCCTACTCTCTCTTGCCTTTGGTCATACCCATAATCCTGTGCTCAGTGCCTTTCTTCTATTTCTGATTCTACTCCCTGCATCAGTAATCTTCCTTATGTGTCAAACAATCAAGTGCTGGGCTGGAGAGGTAGCTAAGTGGTAGAGCAGTTGCCTAGCATGTACAAGGCCCTGAGTTCAATCCCCAGTACTGCCCAATACACAAAAGAATAGTCAGAACCAATCTCTATACCTGCATTTACCAATTTAAAAGGGTTATTAGGTTGTATATCTACACTTCCATTTGCTGTGAGCTCCCTACATAGAGGGTGTAGATTTTATTTATAACTGCATTTGTGGTCCATAATACAGTGCCTGAAACTTAGGGGTCACTCAATAAATGTGTACTGGTAAATCTGCTTGTGAAATGTGGAGAGGGGACTTGATGATACCAAGTTAATCTACAGGAATGTGGGTGTGGTCTTTGGAATGTATGGTCGACCAAGATCATAACTAGAAAACCTGATACCCCAAGAAGTAGCTTTTTCCTTATTTGAATAAACAGTGAGTCCTTAGCCTTTTAGGTTAACATACTTAGCTGTTTTGAGAACTCAGAAGTTTTCTCTAGGAAAATATTTTCTAAATATGCCCTTGTAGGGACTCCAGAACCGTGAAAGTGGAAGTGATGTATGTTATTGTCTAGCCTTGTTAAAAACAAAACAAAACAAGCAAATAAATACCACCACCACCCGCCACCTCCAAAAAACATTTTCTCCAAGATCCTGTAGATTCTCTTGAACTTTTCCTCTCAGCTAAAAGAAAAGAATCCTCAAGGAACTTTGAGATTCTAGGGATTGGTGGAGCCCCAAGATGGAAGGAGTGTAGGCCCCTGAATGACCACATGGAACGTTGCTTGCTGACCAAGTGTCTCCCCTCCTGGGCTTTGTAGGATTGTATTAGTCAGTTTTTCATTATTATAACAAACACCTGAGATGAGCACTTTATGAAGAGAAAAGGTTTGTTTGGGGTCAGGAGTTTCAGTTCGTGGTTGAATGGCCCCATTGGCTTTTGGTCTATGGTAAGGCAGCTCATTCTGGCAGGAGAAGGAGGCAGAGCAAAACCACTCATCTCAAGGCCAGGAGGCAAAAGAGAGTGAGGAAAACCTGGGGTCCCATGATCCCCTTTAAGGCCAAGCTTGTAGTGACATGAGGACTTCCTTTTAGGGTCTAACTCTTAAGGGTTGTGCCATCTCCCACTAATACCATGTGCTAGGGATTAAACTTTTAATACCTAGGCCTTTGGGGTCACTTGCTGTCCAAAATGTAGCAAGGAACAAGAAAAAGATTTGTGTGTGTGTGTGTGTGTGTGTGTGTGTGTGTGTGTGTGTGTGTTAAACTATCCTGCTAAGTGTGCACAGTTTTTAAATACAAATTCAGGGTTTCATGGACTCTTACATTCATCTAGTGACCCTGGTTAAGAATCTCTTGAATAAACAATGTGATCATCGAAGAATCAAAGTGCATGCAAGTGTGTTTTTTGAGCCTTATCCAAGGGAGCAGGACTTTTCAGGTTGCAAATGATTTTAATTGTAGAAAAGGTCTCATTGTGGCTTGAGGGAACTATGTAGAATCAAAATTTCCCTGTGTCCTATGTCCACACTTATTGTAGTCTTTGGTGGCTCATTTAGACTCCTAGATACATTAAAATTATAACTATGGCATCCAAGTTAAGGTCTGAGGGTTCAGCCCACTAGAATTAATTTTATAACTTTTCTTTTCAGTCAACATATTTACTTCTCCCCTATTGTGAAAGACATTTGTTGAACACTGTGAAAGACACTTGCATTTGTTATTTTATTTAGTATTCAAAATAGCCCTAGGAGGTAAATATCATTATTTCTACTTCACAGGGTGGGAACTGACTTCAGAGAGGTTACACTGCTCAATCAAGGTCACAGGCAGAAGATGTAGCAGATCCAGGGTCTAAATCCCAGGTCTGTCTGAGATTTCTGCTAAGCCATCCCCGCCCTACATGGCTCTAGAAATTTTAACTTTGGCCTATTGATTCTTTCCCAGTCTGTAAATCCTCCCCATTATTTTCTATTATACTCACCCCCCCTTGTCTCATAGGAGTAGAGGAGGAAGGTCGTCCATCCCAACAGATAACTGGACCATTGAGTCATCTTGGCTGGCTTCTTGCTGGACTGAAGGAAGACAAAGATTTTACTCCAGCAGATCATTTTCTTCTTCCCACTAACTTCCAGGTTCGATGTCATGCATGCTATTTTTATTTCTATCCCAAACCGTTAATTAAAAATTTATATTCATGGAAATGAACAGTATGTCCATATTTATATCTATATTTCATGGGGAGGAAGGTGTGATGGAAGGATTGAAATATTTTGTTGAACACTTGCTTTATTCCAGGGTAAATGTTCAACGCATTTTATGCCAATTGGTTCTTATAAATCCAGGGACTTTAAAAAAATATCTCCACTTTACAGATGAGGAAAGTAATGCTCTGAGAGATCTGGGTTAGTTACACAATGAGGAATGGCAGGACGTGGATTCTCAGATGGCTCATGCCCTATGCATCACAGGAAAAGTAACAATAGTTCAACATCTCCCTCTTGGTTCACACACCTCTCCTTAGCTGGATATCAGAGTCCCTTAGTGGTTAACATTTACTGTCATCACAAACCATGACAACCGCTCACTGTATTTTCCTTTGTGCCTTCTCTTCAGTGATACACAAACATGCCAGTCTAAGGAGCGACAGAAACTTGGAGTTTAGAATTTGTTCTACCCCTGGCCCCTAGTTATTTAATGTATACCAGATACTCTGAACTCATTTTAATGACCTAAAGAATAGGAAAGACAATCTCCAGTTTACTTAAGACAGAAGCTGAGCCTTGGGAAGAAAGTAACTTATCCAGGGGTCATAGATGGTAGATGACAGCTCTCAAAATGAATGCAGATCCATTTATACCAATGAGAGCCACTTTTGCAGTATAGGCCTTTATTTCTTCATATATAGAGTGTAGGGTGATAATCCCTACCTCTCAGGATGGTCATGAGGGTCCAACTAGACCTGGATATGGAAATACTTTGCAATTGTAAATTGTTATTTGCACTTACAAATGATTAAAGAAAAGGTAAGGACAGTTCAGGAGAAGCATCGTATGGTACCAATTCAACAACAAATCCAGATAACTGATGGGGAATTAAAAGTTCAAAGCCATCATACAAGTCCTCCAACAGGTAGATGGCACCCGAGGCATAGAGTACCTGCCAAACTATTCTCTCTCTTATCAGTGCTTGGCTCCCCTGTTACTTATGGAGCATGTTATGCACTACGCCATGCCTCAGACAAGATTGTTTGTTTTCCCCTGAGGGATCCAATCTCATTCATGGACTAATTATAATCCTCAGTGGTTGGTTGTTTAGACTATGGAGTTGGACCATCCTTGGACAGAGGAGGCTGAATGATCCAGATTCAAATGCCAATTTGACTGTGTACTGGTAGGGTGATAGCAGGGGCACAATTTAAATTCTGTATGCCTCAGCTTCATCATCTGCAAACCTGGGATTCCTAATCCTATGTACCACACTTGCTATGATGATTAACAGTGATGATAAAGAAATAACAGATAAAACTCTCCAAGTGTTTAAATCCATTATAATCCCTACAGAAAGTCGCCTAAGGAAATGGGTACTATTATTATCCTCATGGATAGGATGAGGCAAAGTAAGTTGAAACACCCAGAAGAGGACCACAAATATGAGGGAGTTTGTAGCTGACCTTCAGGAATTTGACTCTAGAAACCAGGCTCCCAACCACTGTGTAGATGGTACTATGTTTAGGCTGAGTCTGGGACTCCATGTGTGCTAATAGACAGTTCCAGCCAATCTTCACTTCCAAGTGTCAGGACTGTATCTTCAACTGCCGCCTAGACACATCCCCCAAGATACCACTCAAGCACCTCAAATTCCAAGACTTGGCTTTTGATACATGTTCCGAAGTATGCCCCACTCCTTAGTTCATTTGTTTCATTGCAGTGCACTTCCCAACAACCTAAGCTGTAACCCTGAGGGTGAAACGTTGCTGTCTTCTCTGCTCTCCACATTTACCAATCATCAAATCCAGTTAGGTCTGCTTTCTGGATAACTCCTGGACCCATCCTCTCCTCTGTTTTTGCTGGTGCTGACTGAAGACAGCTCCCCACAATCTCTCCTCTCGACCATTGTTGTGTTCCCTTGCTATTATCCTGGCCTTTGGCTTTGGCCTTTTTCATCTACAGGGGTACTTTGGTACCCATTTTTCATTGGCTTTCAATGGCATGATGAGTACAAAAAAAGAAGAATACTAAACAAATTGTCTTAGTGAGTCATGAGGCACGCAACACCAAATTCTAGCTTGTGTGTTGAGTATCAAACATAATGAACACTGGGACAAAGTTTTCATGTCAAAATGCATTGAGTACCAAGTTCATCAAGTTTCAAAGCAGTCGAGTACCAAGGTATGAGTGTATTTTCCACAAGGCTGCTGATAAAGTCTTTCCCATTGCACACTTTTATGTATTTATTTAGAGGCAAATATTTGTAAGGCACATGAAATGTGTGGGATAAAGGCTGAGACAATGAGTGTACAGCAGTGTGTTAAGCAGGGAGGGCCTCTGTCTTTAGCTGGCTGAGGCCACGAAGGAGATAGACACAAAGTGACAATACCAGCAATAGCTCTTTGTCATGATCATGGCTATGACCGAGGAGAGTGGAGGCAGAGAAGAGGAAGCACTAGCACATGGTTACTTTTGATTGGGATGTCAGGGAAGGGTCCTCTGAGAAAGCCATATACTGTACAATCCAGGATGAGAGGAGAAGGAGCTGGAGGAACTGGGGGTGGGGTTGGGGACTCATCCAGGCAGGAGCTGAAGAAGTGCAAATAACCTGAGATGGGAAAAAAAAACCAGATGTGTTTGAGGAATCAGCACGGCTGAAGCTGTGAGAAAAGAGTGAAGCCAGAGGGACACTTGGTGCATGGATGGGGTTGGACCCCATGGAGCTTTATTTCCTTGTGTTCTAAGTGGAGCCGATACTGTTAAACAGATTAAAGTGGGAAAGGGTGGAATTCATTAACTCAAAATCCTTGTCCTTCATCCAGGGTCCATACTCCATACCGCAGTCTTCCCCTCAGAGCTCATTTCCCATTTCTCTTCCCCTCCCTGGACCTGCCCCAGCTTCACTGACTTTTTTATAGATTGTTGTGCAAGACGTGCTTGCTTATGCCACAGGGCATTCAAGCTTGCCTTTCTCTTCACCTAGGACACTTTTGCCCCTATGTATGTGTAAGCCTTGCTTCTTGGTGTCATAAAGGATTTTATTCAAACAGATGAATTGATGACAATTAATTGTCTGGAATATTAATGAGCCCACTTGGATCAAGTCATGAGAAATGTTCTTGGGATGGTTCAATTAGTAAACTGTAAGGAAAGATATAGAAGCCAAATACCCATATCGGAATACCCAGGCAAGGATTGTGTTATTCTTTGTGCACTGGCACATTCAATGCTCGGAGGCACCTTTGTCCTGAGCGATGGGGTGGTTAGATCTGGCATCCGGCCACTTATCACTGTTCATTGATTGGTAGGAAAGATCGTGTCATGGGGCTGGAGAAAACCACAGTCAAGGGTGGGTACAGTTTTCCCAATTGTCCAGAGAGAGAAAATAAAATCCACCTAAAAATCTTACGATACAGGTGGACAATCTAGAGAGCATTTTGTCAGTGACAGAGGGGGGAATATGAGCCAGATATTAGTTACTGTTTGTGGCAATGGAAGAGAGAGAGAGATTTTGCCACTTTCTCTAAACTCTTTAGTAGCTACTTACAACCTTGCCTCAACCAAACCCCAACAGCTACTCCTTAGTTACTTCAACAATCAGTTTTCAGGCCCACTTTTCCCCTCAAGATTCAAGAGCAGTTAGCAATGTTTTCTTGTTTGTTTGCTTTTTGCCTAGATACTAAGATCCATACAGGCAGAAAATCACAGTGCTTTAAGGTACTCACTCTGCAGCTGGACTGTTCAGGTTTTAAACACTTACCTCTCACTACGTTTTGACCTAGGCTTGGTGTGGAGGCACGTGCCTGTAATCCCATCGCTCAGAAGGCTGAGGTAGGAGGATTACTGTGAGTTCAAGGCTAGCCTGGGCTACATAATGAGTTTAGGGCCAGCCTGGACTACATAATGAGACCCTGTCTCAAAAAACTAAATCAAAACAAAATAAAACAACAAAAAGTACATTTTGACCTATACTGTTATTCCATGCTCTGGATCACAGTTGTTCATCCTTAAAATGCAGATGAGGTGGAAGCAGAAGAAGGAGAAAGAGAAAGAGAGAGAGAGAGAAAGAAAGAAAGAAAGAAAGAAAGAAAGAAAGAAAGAAAGAAAGAAAGAAAAAGAAAGAAAGAAAGAAAAAGAAAGAAAGAAAGAAAGAAAGAAAGAAAGAAAGAAAGAAAGAAAGAAAGAAAGAAATGAAAGAAAAAGAAGGAGAAGGAGAAAAAGAAGAAAATGGGAGGGCGAGAGGATCATTGTTGCAGTCTCAGAATATTACCATGAGGTACTGAACAGATGCTTCAGAAAATACAAAAATGCCAACCTTCGAGTCCCAGGAAATCTGTCCACATCTGTACTTCTTGGACCTGTGAATGTGTTAAGTTCCAGGAATAAAAGGGACTTAACAGATGTGATGAAGTTAAGTGTCTAAAGACAGGGAGTCCTGGGTTATCTAGGTGGACCCAATGTCATCACAGAGTCCTTATAAGAGGAAGTTCAAAAATAATGTGACAGTAAAAGCAGAGATTAAAATTATATTTGGATGTGGCCATGAGCCAAAGAAAGAATTCAGGCAAACTATAAGCTGGGAAAGACCAGGAAATGGTTTCATCCTTAGAGCCTATGAAAGGAACACAACCTTAACATGTTATTAATCTTAGCCCAGTGAGACTTCTGACTTACAGAACAGCAAGAGAATAAATAAATATATACTGTTTTAAGTCAGTTACATATATGTTAATTTTGTTACAGCAGCTACAGGAAGCAAATACTTACATAAAGTTCTCACAATACTGCTTGACATATAAAATGTGCTTAATAAACTTTAGCCATTTTTGTTTCCATTTCCACTGTCAGTCATTCTGAGAGACGTCCAGAAAAAAAGGGTCCAAACCTTTGGGTTCCTCCTAAGTAGTTATGTGGCTCTGAGCAACATATTTCATACCTCAGGCTTCCCAGTTCCAGAGTTAGATATATGTGTGGTGGTGGCTCTGACAAAGAAAAAGCACCTGGATATGACTTCTGGCTCATCTATGTGACCTAGAATAGTTCCAATATGTGTTTGACTTTCATTTTCTTTTCTTCATCTGGGATTCCTTAAATCTATCCCATAGGATTGTTTTAAGAATTAAATGATACAATGAAGGGAGACTTCTTGGTATATAGTTGGTGCTCAATAAATGATAGTGGTTAACATTTATTGAACACTTGCTGTAGGCAAGCACGTTTCTGGACACTTTGCATTTTTTATTTTTATTTACTTAGTAATTATTCTTTTAAAAAATTATTGTAAGCAACATGTAATAGTTATACCTGTTTCTGAGGAATTGGCATATGTATATAACATACAGTATCTTGATTGTTTTTGATCTTCTTACTCATGCTGGTTTCCTTCCCTCATTCCCTTTCCCAGCTCTGAAAAGTCTCCCTTTTTATTTCCTATTATCTGTCTTTTATTTTATTTTGAGGCTCCCATATAAGAGAAACCATGTGTTACTTGACTTTCTGTGTCTGACTTTTTCAGTTAACACTATGGTCTCAAATTATATCTGTTTTCCTACAAATTGCATGATTTGATTCTTCTGTATGGCTGAATAATATTCCACTGCACACATACATCACAATTTCTTTATCAACTTATCTGCTGTTGTGCATCTGTGCTGCTTCCAGAGCATAGCTATTGTGAGTTGAGCTGCTGTAAACACAGGTACACATGTGTCGCTATAGTATGATGTCTAACTCTGGGGGAATATATCCAGTAGAGGAATACATGGATCAAATGGAATTTCTGAGCAATTTTAAAATTCATTACTTAGCCCCGTGTGGTGGCGCACACCTGTAATCCCAGCACTCGGGAGGCTGAGGCAGGAGGATCGTTGCAAGTTCGAAACCAGCCTGGGCTACAAAGTGAGCTCAAGGTCAGCCTGAACAGCATAGTGGGACCCTGTCTCAAAAAGACCAAAAATAAAATAAAATTTATTACTTAACCATCACAAAACTTTGTAAGGCAAGGACTATTGTTAGTCTGACAGAAAAACAAAGCGTGAAAAGATAACATCCAAATAGGTAGAACCATGGCTAAACCAGACAGTATGAAGAACCAGTCATTATATCAAACTTCCATGTCACCATGGAGAGATGCCTTCCTACAGAGCAAGTAAGGTCTTGACAGGGCTAAGTACAGTCATGGACTGAAGCTTCTCAACTATAAAATATTGTGCCTGTGATTGTTACTATCCACACTGCCTTTGGTTCAGAAGGGTTGCTCAGTTTTCACGAAACAAAGTGAAGAGTTGGCACCCACATTGGGTGGGTTGAAGAAGCAATGACATAAACCAGTGACCTCCCCGACTTTGACAACGCTCTCTGTGCACAACAAAGTCTACTCCAAGGTTGATACTTCAACTATGTGTTAAACAGATTGCCATTGGACTTGACCTTGTTCCTCGGTCATACATCATGATCTTATCAGTGGTCAAGCCAACATGCTTCAGAAATTTTTTGTTTGGCTATTAAACAAGTATCATATATTCTATCTCATTTTTCTAAAGATGTGTCAAAGCAGGAGACCACAAAATTTGAAAAAATTAGCTGTACAAGGGCATTTATGATAAAAAATAAGAAAAAAATATGGCAAGTGTCAAGAAGAACTAGACATAATTTCTGCCCTCTAACAGTGAGAGATAACACATGAGCACAAACATCTGTCACCCCAAATGAAAAATGATAGCAGCAGCCATAGGCAGTGGTGAGGCACTGACAGGGCCCTCAAGAGGCAGCTTATCCCACAGGCTCTGCCCGCTGGTTCTCTTAAGCCAAAAGTACTATGGCAGAGTGGTGAGAAGACATGGTACTAAAGCACCTCTCCCATGTAGCAGCTGGGTGGTCTTGCTTGGTCGTATCACCCTCTGAATTCCAGTTTCCAGTGACCACTTCTGTCAAGTAGATTATAACCAATAATAAAACCTATTATGAGAAATACAAGAGCTCACGGGGGTAAGGTCATTAGAATATTGTGTGTCTTCAAAATACTGATTCCTTTTGCTCCTTGTTAGCAAGCGATCCAATGTCTGAAACAGAGCCTCGTGTGAAGTCCTCCCTTCCCACCCCACAATGCCTCTTTTATTGCATTTAGGCTGCTTTTGGAGGGAAAAGTGACAGAATGTTGGGAACATCTCTTTGAGTCTAAGTTTTGTTCTTCTTAAAATAAAGAAGAGAATAAGCTTTCCTTTAGAGAGATGGTACAGGGCCTGGGGATTTAGCTCAGCGGTACAGCTTCTGCCTGGCAACCATGAGGTCGTGAGTTCAATTCCCAGTACTGGAAAAAAACTAAAAAAAAAAAAATAGGGAGATGGAACAAACATTCATGGAACAATAATAATCTTAGTCCACTATCAAGAATTTAATAGGCAAATCACTCACTCTACTTCTCTTCTGTTCTCCAAAAATTTAGGACACAGGCAAGCTTACCTTACCATAATCTGCCTTCACCTACTCCTTCAAATTTCTTAATAGGGAAAGGAACCTGTCCCCAAGTTCCCCTTCCCCACTTCCTCTGGCTTTCACCTCCCATAGCCAATATGGTGGCCACCAGCCACATGTGACTCTTGAGCTCTTGAAATGTAGCAAGTCCAAATTGTCCTATGCTGTCAGTATAAGATACTGATTTCTGAAGGCAAAAGCATAAAAGAATGTATATTATCTCATTAATAATATTTTTATACTTATAACATGTTCAAATCATAGTAGTTTAGAGATCATGGTTTCCATAAAATATATTATTAAACTAAATTATTAATTTCCATAAAATATATTATTAAACTAAATCATACCTGATTCTTCTTTTTAAATATAGCTATTGTAAAACTTACAATTCTAGATGTGGCTGGCCTTAGATTTCTAGTGGACCTTCTTTCCTTGCTGTGGAGACCTCAGATTCCTCTTCTCACACACTCCCAGGTTTTTGTACTTTTGAGAGATTTCTTCTTGGCCGTAGCTCTCACTCCTCATGAATAATCTTTTTGATTCTGCTCAATCTCTGGATTATCCAGAGATTGGCTAAATGGCTTTGGCCAGAGCCTGTCTTTAGGACACGACAGTGGCTCTCCCAAAGAGGGTTCTCTGTAAGTAGTTCTTATGAGAAATCAGTTTGGATGGGATTGCCCTGTGTGTAATTAACAATGTCCAACATGATCTCATGCATATACATGAGACCATTAAATTCAATCATGTGTACAATGATGGGTTCTTGCAGGGTCTGGGGTCAAGGACAAGAATATTTATAAAGAGAGAAAAGGGCACTCCTGAGTATTCAGCTACAAGGAGCTGGAGAGCTTTCAGCTGATTAATGATAAACCAAGAGCGCTAGAATTTTCTTTCAAGAAGGAAAGCATGAGAGAAATGAAACTAGCATTCTGAAATACATTTTCCAGTTTATCCTGACTCTTAAATATTGTACTACATCCTGGAATGTTTGGGAGAAACCTAAAAGCTCCCTCTGGGTATTTCTCAGGATACCAGGACTACATGCTGCAGTTGATTCTAAGTAGGACCATGCTAAGCACTTACTAAAGCCATACAGCAAATTAAAAGTGAGACCTGAATCAGTGTGACCATAAGTCAACTTTATGCCATGTTCTCATTTCCAAGACTTGATTATTTCCAGAATAAGAGGCTTTGAGGTTTTGGTTTTCTTGAATGGAGCCTCCTTTCCCCTGTCTTTTCTCTCTGTGTCTCTTTCTTTCTTTCTTTCTTTCTTTCTTTCTTTCTTTCTTTCTTTCTTTCTTTCTTTCTTTCTTTCTTTTCTTTCTTTCTCTCATATCTTAGTCATTCCTTTGCTGCCCTTCAGATTCTTCCTGTCATTTTTACTATATCTCTTCTCCCCCTCTTTCTTTCTCTGTTTTTGTTGCCTTTTCCCTCCTTATATTTCTTTCTGTGTTTCTGGATTTCTCTCTCCCTGCCTGCCTCGCTCTTTCTATTAACTCCTTATTTTAACATAGACTATGTAGTGGAATCACCAGAGAGATTTTCAGGTGTGGACCACAGAATGGCTGCTATCATAAAGACAAAAAATAGCAAGGCTAGTGAAGACGTGAAGGAAGGGACTCCTGCACACTGCTGATGAAAATGTAAGTTAAGGGGCTGGAGATTTAGCTCAGTGGCAAAGCGCCTGCCTGGCAAGCGCAAGGTCGTGAGTTCGGTTCCCGGTACCAGAGAAAAACCAAAAAACCAAAAAGAAAAAAAAAGAAAAAAAAGAAAATGTAAGTTAACACAGTCACTAGGGAAAAGAGTATAGAGGCTTCTCAGGAAACTAAAGAGAGATAATATCCAGCAATCCCACTTCTAGTGTACACCCAAAGAAACGGATACCAGCAGGCCAAAAAAGGCATCTGCACTTTCACATTCACTGCAGCATTATTTGCAATAGCTGAGACATAGAGGCAACCTAGGTATCCATCACTGGGTGAATGACACAGAAAATGGGATTTACATTTCCAAGTGAGTATTATTCAGCCTTAAGAAAGCAGGAAGTCTTGTCCAGAGGACAGGGGTTAGATTTCCTCTCCTCAAGCTTCCCATGCACCTACAGGCAATGGAGCCGTCCAGGTACCATGTTCTTCATGTCCTGTTGGGGGCAATAAGGGATGCCATTTGCTCATCACAAGCAAGACTGAAAACTTGTGGCACCCCCCAGGAAGTAGTGGCCAAATAAAATTTCCTGTTTCCTTTGGTGGTAACAGTATTTTCTTAAATCCCTTGGAGTGTGCAATACAAAGGGAAGGACACTGGCCTGGTAGCTAGCCAACCCCTTACCTGCCAGTAATCCCAAAGAGTCCTTACAAAGACTGGTAAGATCCAAGTTGCGACAAACTCATGACTGATTATGGGATCACTGATAACAACCTTCATGGAAACAACTTGAATTTATTCACTGTGGCTCTTACTGATCTGTATTTAATGACAATTACTCTGGTATTTCCTTTTCTGTATTTCTTTCCTTTCCAAGGATAATGGCTTAGCTTTGCAGCAAAGAGAGAAGGGGAAATGGAGAAGAAAGAAAAGGAGGGGGGAAGAGGAATGGAGGAGATGAGCGGAGGAGAGTGGGGAGGAAGATAAAATAAAAAAGGAAAGTAAAGATGAGAAGGAGGAAGTAGAAGAGAAAGAGAAAACAGAAAAGAGATAGAAGGAAAAAGAGGAAGAGGGCAAAGGGTTGAGAGAGGACAGACCAAAAAAGATGAAGAGGAGAGAAGGAGGAGGTGGAGAGGAAGTGAAGAAGGAGGAATAAGAAAAGAGAACAGAAGGAAGAAGATGGCATTTGGGGAAAAGAGATGAAAGAGGATGAGGAGGAAGAGGAGGAGGTAGAGGAAGAGGAGGAGAAGGAGAAGAAGGAGAAGGAGGAGGGGGAGGAGAAGAAGAAGAAGGAGAAGGAGGAGGGGGAGGAGAAGAAGAAGAAGAAGAAGAAGAAGAAGAAGAAGAAGAAGAA
>NW_004955609.1:252989-270176 GCF_000276665.1 Chinchilla lanigera
AGGAGGAGGAGGAGGAGAGATAGAGACAGAAGAGAAGAAGGAAGAAACAGGAAGGGGAAGTGAGGGTGGAAAGAGGGAGATAAGAAACAGAAGGGGCCTCAAAAGTAGAAAGGGAGGAGAAGAGGAGACTAAAGAAGAGAAGGCAGTAGGAAAATGCAGGATGGGAAAGACTCGAGGGAATGGACAGGGATGATGGTTGTCCATTTCCAGAGCTATAAAATCTTGCCTGCGAGTTAGCTGACTACCATTCCCCGCGAGAAGGACCATGGCCCCACGCTCAGGGCTTCTCTTGGTTTGGGTCAGTTTGCTGCACAGCACGGTCAGTGTCTGTGTGAAGTAAGAGGCAACATGATCACAACTGGATCTGAACATTTGAGAAAGTAAGTCCTGCACATTTGCTGCCACCTGAAATCAAATCTGAGCTTTCCCAGAGGGTAGGAGTCCCTCTGGCTTCATGTACGCTAGAAAGGCAAAGATGTTCTCTCCCCTATCAAGTATTTTTAGGTAGCAAACATGATTCACTGATAATCTCAAAAATAAGAAAATTCAATTAATTTTAAAAAAGAAAGCCTGAATTGGAAAATTTTATCGACAGAAGTCATGTAACTTGATATTCACGTGTCTCCCTTTACTATAGTACATTTTAAATGTCTTATGTAGAGGTGTGGAAAATAAAATTAATTTTTGTAAAGTCTGCTTTATTGCTTTATCAAAGTGATGTTGCATTTAAACGTTCTAAAGCGACAGCATAAAAAAGGATTTAATTCTGGACACATCTGTTGTAGATTGGAGAGAATGATGCATAGTTATGAAAAGCAATTTTATGGAATGGCCAAGAAAAATAGTTATACATGTATTAAGTATTTTCCAGGGCATCTTTGAATAAAAAACTAGTGAGGCAGTCCTAATAAATTTTTTAAAAAGAAAAAAAGGGAAATGAAAGAGAGGCTCTCTATGTAACTTTGACACAGTTTTTACAGCAGCTGAAATTTCTCTTTTACACTTATACAAAACTAATACTTTTTGACATAGCCTTAGGTAATTTTTCTAGAAAATATTATATCTTTCCTGTTCAGAAACTTCATGGTGAAGTATTTATCTTTCTATTAGTAAATGTCTGCAGTACATAATGATTGCATTTCTCCTGGACAGTTGGTACATGTACATAACACATCTTCATTTTTTACAATTCCCTCTCCCTCCCCAACACTAGCTTGTCCTTCCATCTTTGGGACCTCTTCACTTTTACAAAAAGTATATCTCCCTGTTACCTACATTGTTTTACTTCACTCTTTAATTTACTTATACTTGGGGTTTCTCTTATAAGACAAACTGTTATATTTAAACTTGTGCGTCTATTTTGTATCACTTTATTTTAAGTGCGTCCTCAAGGTGCGCCCGTTTTCCTACAAATAACTTGTTTACTCTTCTTCCTGGCAGAGTAGTACTCCATCATGTAAAAAACATTACATTTTCTTTATGTTTCCATTTGCTGATGGATGTCTAAGCTGTTTCCAAGATTTAAGTATTATGAGATGTGCTGCTATAAACACTGGCATTCATGTATTACTGTAATATGATGTCTAACTGTTTTGGGAATATACCCAGAAAGAATAGCTGGGTCAAATGGAATTTTTATTTTGAGTTTTTTGATCTGTCTCCATACTGGTTTCCATAGTGCTTTACTAGTTTTCATTTCCACCAAGAGTGTAGAAGGGTTTTCTTTTCCTGCAGATGCATCAGCATTTGTTATTTGATTTCTTGATGATGTCCATTCTTTCTGGGGTAAGATGGAATCTCAGTGTTTTAATTTGCAGTTTTCTAATGTCCAGTGATGTTGAACATTTCTCTATGTATTTATTGGGCATTTATATTTCTTCTGAGAAGTGTATATTCATTTTACTTGCCTATTTTTTGATGAGGTCTTTTACACTGAGTTAAATTTTTTATATATTCAGGCTATTAGTCCTCTGAGGAATAGCTGACAAAAGTTTTCTTCCCCATTTTGTAGGTTATGTCTTCACTCCATCCATTGTTTCTTTCATGTGCAGAAGAAGCTTTTAAATTTGATACAATCCTATTTATTGATTCTTGGTACTATTTCCTGTGCAGTTGAGGTTCTGTTCGGAAAGTCCTTGCTCGTGCTCAAGACTTTAAGAGTTTTACCTATTTCATCCTCCAGCAGATTGAGTGTTTCTGTTTTAATAGTCAGATCTTTGGTTCATTTTGATTTTACTTTAGTACGCAGTGAGAGATAGGGGTGCACATTCAATCTTCTGCATGTGGATAGCCAGTTTCCCCAGGACCGTGAATTAAAGGGGCTGTCTTTCTTCTGGTGTATGTTTTTGGCCCCTTTGTCAAAGATCAAATAGTCGGGTGTGCTTGGGGCTGTTATTGCATCCACTATTTGGAATTGCCCAGTGACTCCTTCTAAGCATAAAAGGAAGGGTAGCTGATTGTTTTCCATATTTGCTGGACCAGCTAATGCAAATCCAGATTGAACTTTGATCTATTGTTTCTGAGGTCTTTTAGGCTTTTCTAAGTCTGGAATCCATAATACCATTAAAAGCTTAAAAATTTCCTGGGATATATAAAGCATTTAACAACCTCCACTGTAAATCCATCCATAACCCTGTCAGAAAAAAAATGACAGTGGTGTTTTCATACAGGATTATGGTCTTCAATTTAGTGAGGCAGAACCAGCAGTGTTTACATCTAGAACGCCATAAGACAGAAAATGAGAGTATACCATGTGCATCTTATGTAGCATTTCTACAACAGTGGAGTCACTTTTATTTTACTTTATTTTTTGTCTGTGATTTTGGTTTTAATTAGCTTAGATCTTACAGTCACATAACTTACAAATTGGTGCTGATGTTGTACCTTCCTCATTTTAATCCTTCTATCTAATGAGTTTACAGAAAAACACCACTACCAATCACCATAGGGCAGTAGTTTCACAGTTTAGTGTTTTTAAGTAGTTGTTTAAATATTATAGAGAACTATAACAGTCTGACTTAGTGAAGAATTCAGATGTAAAGTGTAACTTGCTATTGTATCATGCTGGGTTTTAAAAGCATCTGAATTTATATAGATCAACTGTAAAGTGTGAGAAGTATTAAATATTCTTTATTTGCTATTGTACATACACAACGCTAAGAAGCCTTTCACTAAGTAAACAATCAGTAAAAGGTAGCACTTTAGAAACTGGGAATTCTAGTTAAATTTGCGTAGTTAAGACCAAAAATATGAAGTAGGCATTGCTTCTTATGTTTAACCAGCAGGCTAATGAACACAAATTGAAACACAGGCCAGCCTTGCTTGGTTCTGACACAATTTCCCCAGTATTTAAACACATTCACATAATCAGTTATATAAATCTAAATATAACATCAGTTTTCAATAGGTTTTGAGATGGTGTTCTCCATCTTCGTGAAAAGTTGAACTTTTCTAATCCAGTCCAACCATATCTTTAGAAGGGTAAAACAAAAATAGTATCTACTGAACTGAAACTACTATCAAAACTTTTTAAAAATCATATTTATTTGATCACAGACCAATTTTACTTAAATTAAGACTGTCCAACAGGGGCTGGGGATTTAGCTCAGCGGCACAGTGCCTGCCAGGCAAGCATGAGGTCGTGAGTTCCATTCCCAGTACTGGAACAAAAAACAAAAAAGACTGTCCAACAAAAATATTCTACCAGCCATTCATGATCTGATTTCTGGTGTATGAAATTAATTAAATTACGGTACACATAAAAAGCCAGGAGATATTATTGCATTTTAATGAAGAAGGAGGTGACTATTACTTATTAGTAGCTTTGTTTTGTTTGTTTTAAAAAGAAGAAACAGAATTTCAAAGCAAGATAATAAGACAGTATCAATAGTTAAGACATGGTATATTGCTATCTTCAGAGTATAGGTATGAGATACCATCCAAACAATATTAGCACAAACCTTTCTTTTCAATGAAATGAGAGAAATCAGCACTATATCTTAACTACCTTGTTTATGTTTCTTTCCTTTTCCCTTCCTTCCTTTTCCTTTTCCCCCACCACACTTTCTCATTTCTTTTGAACAGTTTTGTCCCAATTCACGGTATCTATTCAGTGTATATTTTGGGTCCTATTTATTCAGGTTTAGCATTTTTTTTTTTTTGTAAGCTGTTATGCCTGCCCTTTCTTCATTCTCCTTAGTGCCAGTGAAGATCATTTTCGTTCCAGGAAGTACTTTTTGGGATTCTCTAAATATTCTGTCAATGTATCTTCCCCCCAGGTGAAGATGTGTTTGTTACTATTGGTGTCTGTGTAAGAGAATCCAAGAGCCTAACCCATCTTCTGTCTAAATAGACCATCTTAGACACTTTCTGGTCACTGAGACAAAATACCCAATGCCACTGAAAGGAGGAAAGGTTTATTTTGGTTCACGGTTTCACAATTTTCAGTCCATGGTTGGCAGGACAACATGCAGAAATGGCATGGTGGAGATGCCTGGCATGGAGGAAAGCTGCTCCCATCATATACCATCCACTGGTGAGTACAGCGCTCCAATCAGCTTCTAAACACATGAGGCTTTGGTAACACCTCAGATCTAAACCATAACACAGACCATGGAGATTTGGATCAATCTTGTGCTCTTTCCCCTTTTCCATGGTGTGGTACTGGTCACACTTCTGTACAAAAATCGTGCATTTCTCAACATCAACCATTTTTAAATTGCTCTTTCTTTGCTACCACAATCGATTCTAGTTCAGAAGTCAGATATCCAGCTCTCAGTTGAGTCAATTTTATAGGTAGATATGGATAGCAAAATAGGTCAGTATACAGATATATAGAAATATACCAGACAAAGGTTTTTTAACAGGGAGATTTTTTTCTTATTAGTACATGTTTGCAGTACATAATGATTATATTCATGGTGGAGAGAATATACATGTACTTAACACATCTTAATTCTTTTTTCATCGCCTTCTCTTCTATCCCTACTACCATCACCTCTTGGTCCCCTTCTCTTTTGCAAAAGATCTATTTCCATGTTTCTTATTATCTGTCTTTTATTTTGTTCTTGAATTTATTTATAAACAGTAGAGTACCTGTCTACCATAAAGCAGGCCAGGTTTTATTGTACTTTCTTTCTATAGGTAATAGTAGAAGGACAAAAAGTGTGAGACACTATCTTTGTGAACCCAGAAGGTTTCTCTTAATCTTGCAGAAGAAAGAGGAAACCTATAAGCAATGCTTCCATTTTGAAATTACAGTGCATTATTGTGGAATGCAGTCATCCTGTCCTGCAATAGGACACTAGAATTTATCCCTACTTTCCTACATTTTATCCATCAATCCCAACCTTCACGCTCACCATTCTCACCATAAAAAATGATAAGCATTTAAGATGATTGCTATGCTAGTTATCCTGATATAATAACTACATGATGCATACATGTACCAAAACATTGCAATGTACCCATAAATGTATATTGCTATGTATTAATTAAATTTTTGATGTAAAAAATTAAAATAAAAATTTAAGAATGCTGGTTTGTCTTTACAAATTAAGAATGACAGGGCAAAAATAATGCTTTTGAAGTGGGCTTGCTTGTATCAGTGGAGATTGGGAAAGCCTGGTGTGACTGAGCCTGGGTGGTGGTGCTTATTAATCCCTCAGCAGTGAAACTATAAAGTGATGAGTACCAGGCAGCAGGGAATATTGACCATTCAGATCATAAGGAATGTCCGATATGCTGAAACAGGCGGGGGTGAATATTAACCATTGGTTCTTCAAAATAACAGCTTGCTACAGCTAGTCATGATATGGGAGACCAAAACCACACTACCAGAGTCAACCACTATGGTGACCACCATTTCCAGGAAGAGTGAGATGACAGACAGACTCAAGGCCCCTGGGAAGCCAGACACTGCTGTAACATCATAAGTGTATACACAGGCCTTCTTGGTGGCTCTCCCCAAATAGGCAATTGTATTCACTGTATAAGAAAAGCAGAAATATATAAACTTTGCAGGGCTACACCCTTAGCAGTGCACCAGGCAAGGGTCACTGCATATCTCAGGTATTACATCCAGCAAAGCCTAAAACTTGGCCTCATCTTGTCAGAGTGAGAAATACCAACTGAAAGTATTAATACCAAAAGTATTAAGTCATGAAAAGGCAGTTACCAAGGTTGGAAAAGATTTCAGAAATCAGTCCCATTTACCCTTTTGCCGGCAAGAATATCTGGAATGACTTATGATGACCGCAGAGCAAGTCATGGCCCCTGGTCTCATAGACAAAAGCAGCCACCTTCATCATTGCTCAGCAGGTGCCAATTTGAGCCAAATTTGAGATCACCAGTTTGAATTTCCAATCTGAGCAGAATTTGAGCTCCCAATTTGAGCCTGATTCTTTACACACATTATGTCACAAAGTCCTGACACCAAATCTATGACGCAGACGTGGTCTCTTCACTCAAATGATTGCTCGCATGTGCCATTTGTCAAGCACGCATATGTAGATACAGACACAAGTGTAGAATGTGACATCAGGCAGAGATTTCTGTTGTAAATGTTAAATCATGGCGAAAAGAAGAGACACAGTTGTGAGTGACGGAGCTCTAGAGACAGTAATGAAGAAGGGTGCTTCTGAGCAGGTGACTAAGATTCTCTGAGATCTAAAGGAAGGAGCCCTGCCTGATGTTTTTTGAGGAAGACAGATTCAGACACAGAGCCAAGTTGCAAATTTCCTGAAAGAGGGTTGTGCTGAGATGTTTGGGGAATGGTGAGGAAGCCCATTACTGTGCATGAGGACTGATGTGTTAGTCAGCTCTGCTCTGTGGTACTTCGTATTGACTGGCATTGCCAACTAATAAACAAGGTTTCTATGTTCTATGCCTATAAGATCTATGTTTCTCACAATTGTCCAACTCTTAAGAGCAATAAAAATTCATGAAGATTGAACACCTGAAAGGTTTCTTGGGCCATGCGTCTATGAAACATGGTATTTAACAACATCTGATACAAATAGAGAGTGGGTCAGTTAGCTAAAACTCTCACTAATAAATCAGAAACTAAAGATTTGAATGTTACACTTTCTGGTGTTAATGTTTATATGTCTTTCACTAGCTTAAGAGCTGGCACCACTAGTAGATGTTCTAATGCAAACCCAGAGCCATATCCCTTCCTTTTTGCCTAAGATGACAGCTGAGCCCTTGCATGGCCCCTTCTCTATCAGAATCAATGGTTATTTTTCTAGGCTTGTTATTGGTGGTATTCACAGAGAAGCTCTGGAGTACAAATCCATCTCTACCACTTGATAAGTTTATGAGTTTGGAAAAGATTTGTCCCTCAACACTGTCTCTGCCCATCCATACTGTTTCCTTCATATAAACTTTGGATCTGAAAAATATTTTTACACAGTTAGCCAAGTGCCTTGGGACATACTGACTATTCAGTTGAGAAATAAAGAACAGTGATTTCTCTTCAGTGTCCTATTTAGCCCTCTGGAGGGTACAGTGTTCTGACTCCTGCTCACAGTGTCCTGGACATGCCTATGCAGTGTTCAGCATGGGGTGAATTTCTAGAATTTTTCTCATTGACCGTGAAGACTTATTAGCCCTTCTGCAAAAATTCAGGAATAGAACTATGCATTGACTCTGGGACTAGAATTCAGAGCATAAAAAGGGTGGGTTCCAAAAAAACAGCAAGAAACGATCAAATAAATAAAAATAAAAAATAAAAAAATCTGAGATGAACAATTTCCCTTAATAAATAAGGGGAACTTAACTACTTGCTATAAATATTGCCTACTGAATAAGAGATGCAAATGGGTCTTTCTGCCACAATAATGTGTATCCTGCATTGCGATAGTTCTTTATTGGAGAGTATGATGATGTGGAAAATAACTTTAAAAAGAAGAAAAAAGACAGTATACACTGGGCTGTCAAGCTGGATTCATGTGGACCGCCTATGTTGGGTTCAGAAAGCAACCCCAGAGTCACTTGGCTAGTAAATGTCAGAAACCAAGTAAGGCCTGTTTTAAGTTTGGTGTTCCTTTCCATTCTGCACATGGAGACTGTTCAGGTTCATAAATAGTACTAAGTCAGTGTTTTCATGGGAATGCCTGCATATTATCTGCTGCTCTGAAGACACTGGGCTTCCTAGGAAGGCCCTGAGCATGTAAGACTCACTAACTATGGGGTGGGGTAAAACAGAAAGGCCTGGATCTGGGTGCCTGTATTGGAGACATCCATCTATCCGTGGGTGGGTGCTCACTTTGTCCCTCTTCTCCTCTTGTGTCTGCTTAGGCCCCTCTAGAAATTGTGGAATGGGAGGAGAATTGTAGCATAAACCAAGCACACACTGAGGATCTAAGATTAAGATCTATTCTTTCCAACTGGCTGGCTGAACACAGGCAGATGCCTGGATTCTCTGAGATAGTCTTATCCGCAAGGCCCATGTTGACTTCGTCTTTCTCACTGTATCCTTATTTAAAAAGTTGGTGTTGTTTTGTTTATGCCTGTTTGTTCATTAATGTGTGTTTATTCTGTTATCTTTAAAATTAAAAAAATAAAAAATAATAATCAAGGAGCAAATTATAGGAAACAGATATGAAATATTAGGAACACTGTGGGACTCTGATTTTCAAATTGTAACCAATATAGAATTCACCCAAAGGCCGTTACAAGGCAGGTGATTGCCTCACTGCCGGAGTTTCTGCAGGTGCAGGGTGAAGCCCAAGGGCTGGCATTTCTAACAAGCACAAAGATAGGGGTGATGACACTTGTCCAGGATCACACTTTTAGACCACAACATTCTAAGATAGATACCCCTGATTTCTTTAAGGACTTTCAGAGTTAGGGCCAGGAAGCAAATGCTGCAGAGTAAGTATATGAGAACAGCCAGAGTAGGAGGAGCAGACAGGGAGAGTATAAAGTCAGAGGCGAGGTTTCTATGATGTACACCATCTACAGGCCATTGGAGGTGATGAGACATCTGTTGGGTTGGGTGACGCTGGCAGTCTATATTTGTGGACTCAACGCAGGTGAGGGGGCAAGGTGGGGAAGGAATAAAGGGGGAGAATCGAGAACAGGAATGGCTTGGGAAAAACAGGAAATTAATTGCTCATAATACCTTTTTTTTTTTTATTTTATTTTTTTTTTTGGTTTTTCTCCGGTACCGGGAACCGAACTCACGACCTTGCGCTTGCCAGGCAGGCGCTTTTGCCACTGAGCTAAATCCCCAGCCCTCATAGTACCTTTTAAATACAGCATAGATGTTAGTGAAAACACGGTTCGGAGAGCCCAGGATTCAACTCCTCCCCTGTCCCTCATGTTGTTGTTGCTGCTGTTGCTGCTGCTGCTGGTGGTGGTGGTCATGTTGTATGTGTGTGTGTGTGTGTGTGTGTGTGTAGGGAAGCAATCACAGAACAAGTGACTTTTGGTTCCACGTGAGCCCCTGATTTCCCATCCTTATGTGGGAAAAGATCCTAAAGCAAGAGTGAGCTAGGTATGTATTGTTTTGGAAGCTCCTCCCAGGTCTATTTTCAAGGAAGCAAAGTCCAAAATAAACAGTAGGTGGGTTGAGCCATCTTTTGAATTAAAATATAAATAAATAAAAAATTATGAACCCCTGCTTTCTGGGATAGTCACAAGCTATCTCTGCAGGCTTTATAGAAATTTCAGCAGTGGGGCAAGTGATAGGGTAAATGGATAGGGATGGCTGGGAGGTGTTTTATGTGTTCTCTTTAACTCATCTGAAATTAGAACTGTCTGAATGATCTTCACAGAAAACAAATAAATTCAATGCAGAATGACTAATATTAAGGCCCTGTAGTTGCTGTGACAATTAGTGAAGGAAAGGTACGGCAAACCCTTAGGACACTCAGTGTTCTGCAGCCCATGTCCAGCAGGAACACACAGCATCTGAGTGTCCTGGGCTTCTCATGCATTACAGCCTGGAGGAACACACACCATCAGATACCTGGAGTCTCAGGAAGAGGGTGTTCTTGGGTGGCTTCAGGAAGCTCCAAGTAGCAATATTTACTCAAGATTGGATGTTGTCAGAGCATCCAATTACAATTTTGGTCCTGGGTTTCTCAGTAAATCCTACCCCTGAGGGAGGCACAGTTGGACAGAAAGCTTCCTTAGGAAGCAAACATCTTTTACTAACTGTAGACAAGAGACTCGGGTGGTCTGTAGATGGATCTTATTTTTGCCAGTGCCTACACAAAACCCTGAAGTGTTCTTGCTGAATTGCAGTGCAGTATGCTCTCAGAGTAACCTTCTGCAAGGTTGTTACTCTGTGTGATTATACATATCCACTAGCAGACTAGCATGGCTACCTGGGAATGCCAGGTCAGTTTTGATATTAATGGTTGCATCTCCTTTTCTATCTCTCAGAACACGTCCAGGGCACTGAACCCTTAAGCAATGGTGTGAGGAGTGCTATATCTTTGCCATTACTTGGTCAGTTGAAGGAGTGGCAGGAACATCAGACATACAAACGGTCGTGTTTGGCCAGAACTATGATGTGATAAACACGTAAATCATGAGGTCAGGGATTCTATAAAGATTTGGTGTTCTTAGAAATTATTAATAGAAGAAATGACAAATAATCACTTCTGGGGGCACTGTGGTCACAAGCAGCTCAGTCGCAGGAACCAGACAGAGGTGGATGTGATCCAGATTGCAGACCTTTTGGGATGTTTGGAAAAAAGGGAATGAATGTAGTTCTCTACTCATTCACTTATACAATCAGAAGGAGCCACTAAAGTTAAAGACAACAAAGATGGAGGGTTATAAAGAAGAGTGTCTTGTTGATGAAACCACACACTCTGTAAGAAAGCAGAAAACTCATCCATAGCAGCTGTCATCCTGGTATCCATAAGGAAATATCAGGACCCTTGGCTTCAGTCTAAAGTGACTGTCACTCACTGGCTGCACTTGGAAAAGGTTCAGCTTGGTGGAAGCACCCTCAAAGCAGGACTTTGATAGAGACTTAGGTCCTGGAGCCAAGAGACTATCTGAACTACTCGTAGTTCCAAGACTTTGGATGTGCATTTTCCCCCTCTAAGCCTCCACTTCTGTATCTCGTTGCCAAGCATGTCTGCCCAGCCACTATCTGTTCATTCTTGGACTGGCACCACTCCTTGGTCACAAGGATCACTGCTGCAGAATATCAGGTGTACTCCTCTTTGTTTTGGCTTTCAATAAAAGCTTTGATTGTCTTGGTTTCTTTAAATATGCATTATTTCTTTAAATATGCATTTTTCTTTAAATACGCATTACTACTGCAAGAGTATTCCTGTTGCAATACCCTGCCAATCCCACATAAATGCCATTATTCTTTGCAGAATATCTTTCTAGCTGTTACTGATGTTGACAGAATTGTAGCATTGCAATGAATGCATAGGAGGTGGATGCCATTGGATAAAGTAGGTTTACTCTAACTTACTCAAAAAAGACCTTCAAAATAGTCAGAGCTCATCTGTGAATAGAAGTGCTTTTCTGGGTAGACATTCAGTCCCACAGCTGGAGGTATCTGTAGGACATCTGAAATGTGATATTGTAAATGACTCCATAACAAGAGGACAACTGCTTATATGAACTCTGTGGTGTATTTAAGCAGCCATTATTCTGGGATTTTAGTATTTTAGGAGATTGCCTAAATTTTACTCCCTTTTTTTCTCTTTTAGACTTGATTGCCCATTTACATCATCACGTTCCAGGTAGGGAGACCATCTCTATTTTTCAGCCTTTCAAATGATAACCCCTACCCTTTAAATAATATTGTATTCCTGAAAATTTCTTGCACTTTTCTGCCGCTTAACCCTTTCTGGTGTATTCTGCTGATCTGAAAGTCTCTCCTGAGTCGCAGGAGAGCCAAACCAGATATTTGATGGCGTAGTTGAGAGAGCAACCCAAGGTTCGCTACTGTCCTTCCAGAAAAGATACTCTTCTCTGTGGCAACTAGCATCAGCAATTGGGTGGGTGTGCCTTCTCTTGCTTTGTAGTTATTTTTTTTTCAATAGGAAAATGAATTTTGTGTATCTAAAGAGTTGGGTGTGTTCTTTGTTTTATTAATCAAATATAATTTCAATGAGAAAAACATCTTCATACACATTTGTTATTAAGATCTGAGATGGATCACAAAGTAACAAGAGGCTAATGATGGGAACCAGTGCTCTACCTAGAATTAACCAATTGTGCTCTTGACTCCCAGAATTCACTTTTTGTGGGAAGGGATAAATGCAAATTTTCTTAAAGAAAAGATTATTCAAACACGGTCTGAATCCCTAGCAAGTGGACTTACATCAGCTAACTGGGAAGCAAGGAATTCACACGGATCCTGCCTTGTTACCCACATTCAGTGGCCACCATCCACACTCCTCAGGTGCCTGGCTATGCTTACCGTGAAGTAAAGATCATTCCAAAATTCTTTCACCAAAATAAAGACTCTGCCTTAAAAGTATGCTTTTAACTTCATTTCTCTTTAATTAAAACATGGGGGGAGTCCAAGCTTAACATAACACTTATTTCAACAAAATAGTAACCAAAACGTAAAGCTAAGCTATGTGTCCAAAAGGATGTGATGTTCTGATATTTGTTGATATGATTGAGTAATTAAATCAAAGTGATTGAAATATTTCACCTCTTTGTATTTCTTTTCTCAATTTGTTTTTGTGGTAAGGAAAGTAAGCTATTGCAGTGCTATTTGTTATCCTATAAATGATGGGGTACTGAGTAGGTTAGCTGCAGATGTAGGTTAGTGTTTAAGAATGAGCATTCTTGTTGCATGAAGAAACGGGGGTGGGAACATGCAGAGATAAATCATCGTTATAGTCAAGGTGGGGCAAAATGTTAGACGGTTGCAAAGCATGTGGAGGGAAGTACAGCTTGGGGAGACACTTAGGAGCTAATTTTTGCAGGGTAAGAGATTCATTTTTCAAGCAGTCATGGGTACAAGAGACAATACGATGGACTCCAGAGTTATGGCTTAGAGAAGTCAGTTGGGTCTATTGGTGATAGAAGACCTGTATCAGAAGGAAGTTAGTGACTCCAGCCTGCAGCCAGCTCTGAGTTGAAATAAGTGAATATAAGGTATTTGCTTATACTTCCTGCCACACACCGGAAAGGAAGTTAGTGACTCCAGCCTGCAGCCAGCTCTGAGTTGAAATAAGTGAATATAAGGTATTTGCTTATACTTCCTGCCACACACCGGAAAGGTAGTTTAGTAAGGCCAGCTGCAGGTGGCTGTGAGGTGATGGGAAAGCAGTCTCTCTGGATCACTGAGGTGTGCATTTGAATTTCAGTTCTCCTCGTGAGCTGCTGTGCATTCTGCACGTCCCTTCTTTTCTAGCTATTACTACGCGATCCTGCGTCTTTCCATTTACCTATCAGGATGGCCTCTACTACAACTGCATCTCCATTCACAGTGACTTTGCCTGGTGTTCTTTCGACAGTAACTTCCAAGGCAGATGGAGATATTGCACTGCGAGTGGTGAGTGTGTTACTATGGGATAGTTTAGATGCCCAGAACCTCAGAGGAAGGTGATAGCTTGTGGCTGTATGAATCTTGGTCTCAGAAAGTCCTAAGTGCATACCCTGACTTTTCTACATAATTTTTATAGTTTTTAAAAATATTCAGTTGAAAACTCATGATATGCAATAAGTTCAATAGTGATGAATCTGATTATATTTATGGTTCTCCGTCCACTCACCCTTTCTCTGCAGACCCTCCGAGGTGTACCTTTCCATTCTACTTCAGAGGACAACAGTTTCACAGCTGCACCAAGAAAGGCTATGTTTTGAATCGCAGTTGGTGTTCATTGACGAGCGATTATGGAAAAGATAAAAAATGGAAGCAGTGTTCTCCTCTCAAGTAAGAGGATTGGGGAAGGTGGAACAAGGCTGTATTGTAACTGACAAGGATAGGAACACTGGGAAATGGTGCTGGAGGGAGCTTGAGGCCTAGTTGTGTGGCAATGACTCAGATCAATTGTCAGCAAGCATTTCCTGTGAAGGACATATCTTACATATCTCTGGCGAGCAAGTCATAATGTCCCTTCACAAATGTCACCTTCAGCTCTGGCCTTGCAGCACAGAAGGAGCTACCACGCACAAACACGTGTACGTGGCTGTGTTTCAATATAATATTTTATGGATCATGAAATTTTATTCTTATATAACTTTTAAAATTAAGTTTATTGGTACAATTTAGATATACATAATGATCACAGTCATCATTGGGAATTTGTACCTGTATGCAATATATCTGGATTCCTTTTTTTTCCCACACCCCCTCCCCTCCCTTTGATCCCTCTTCCCCTCCTTATTTATAGAGCTCTGTTTCCATTTTATCTTTCTTTTCTCATTTTTTCTTTTCTCTTTCTTCCTTCCTCTTCCCTTTTCTCTCTCCCTCCCCCTCCCCAGTTCCCTTTTCCTTTTGAACAATTTCTTCTTATTTCACAATATCTATTATACATTTTAGTTCTTATTTACACTTTCAGTTTCTCACACCAGTGAGACAATGTGATATTTATACATGTGTGTCTGATTTATTTCCCTTAAGAGTATGGTCTCAAGGTCCATCCATTTATCCATAAATGTCTCAAGTTTATCCCTTATGGCTGAGTAGTACTCCATTGTATTAAAAAAAAAAAAACCACATCTCTGTATCCATTCATTAACTGATGGGTATTTGGGTTGTTTCCAAGATTTAGCTATGACAAACTGTAACTTTTGAGGTGGCATAAAGCTGGAGAACCCAGGAGAGAAAGAATGCCAGAGAAAACAAAAGAATATTGAACTAGAAAGAGAAGAGATGACATTCACTCACATGAAAATATAAAATCCGGATAAATACTTGAGGAAAGAGAAAGAAGATGAATAGAAGAAAAACAAAAAGAAAGATGAGAAACCTAAATAGCAAAAAAAAGAAAAAGAAAAGAAAAAAACTCAACCAGAAAGAAAAAGAAAAATCAATCAGACAAAGAAAAAGAAAAATAATAGAATTCCTCAGGTGTCCACAGTTCTGTGGTAGTATCCAGGTCAGATCCCAGAAATGTGCGTGGAACTCTGCCAAGCTTGCAGTAGGATTAGTGCTGGGTGAGGGGCTGACCTTGACCTCTTGATGTTGGGGCTGGAACTGATCTGAAACTGACAGTGTTCTACATGTCCTCTTCTACTTACCATCATTGTCTCTACTGCACTCTCCCAGTTGCTGTGGTGCCTTCCCATAAAGAAAACCCAGAGCTGCTCCCAGACCTGTGTCCAGTCGGCCCCTCTGGACCTTGCACAGCTTCTTCTGTTGCATACCACTGATTCCTCTTACGTGCTGGTTGTAGTGTTGCAAAATCTGTAGCAAACCAGATGGAAAACACTTTGCACCAAGGAGTTAGAAGGCAACTTTTGTGTATGCTGGTGGACTGGTGGGAACTAGGTCCAAACCACCAGCACTAGCTCAGAGTGAAATAACAACTTATATACATTTTGTAAGCAGAAGATACAGAGTTGATAACGGGTTAGTCTACAATTGGTCACATACGTTTGGTCACGTTGTTAGGAAGATGTGTCTGGGGCAGGTTTAGTAAGAGGGGGCCATTCATCCTGAGGCAGGAAGGTCTGGGGGAAGTCAGGGTCCAGCAAGCAGGTCAGATTTAGTGTGTTCTTGACAGGGTTAACGTGTCTCAGGTAGATAGTCCTTGAACAGACTAGCAAAACAGGATATGTGTGTGGGCCATTGTGCAAATGGTCAGACAGAGCTGAGTCAAATTACCTCTGAGTTGCAGCTGGGTAGTTTAGTCAAGGCCAGCTGAGTCTGATTGCCCAATTATGAAACTATAGTTTGAAAATGTTTCTATTAGAGTAGGGCGGGGGAATGTCCTTGTCCCACTGCAGACCAAGGCTGCTTGCCTGTGTATGCTGTGGGGCCAAAGCTGCTTTGCTGGTTTCAGGCCAGGGGGATGCTTCCAGTTCTTTGTATTTAGGGCTAAGACTGGCTTCTTGTGGCCACCAGAGCAGAGTCTAGGTGCTCCCAGCTCCTACCTCTTGGCACAGTTTCCCCTTGTCTGCTTTCCACCTGCAGGCAGTCCACTGTGACTGGAGGGTTCTTCCCTCATTCCACTCTGAGATGTTGGCAGTGAAGCAACCCAGGACCATTCTGTTGGCAGAATTTGCCCTGAGCCCCTTGAAATAAAATGGCAGCCCTGCCCACCTGCTTCTGTTGCTTGTGTCTGTGTGCGGGAGCAGTGCCTGTTCACCTTACCACTGGCTCGTATTCTCACAGCTACTTTGGACCTTTCCATGCCGCTGGTCCCTGCCTGCCACCATGTGCTTCACTGGGCCACTGGTCCCCACCTCTTTATGGTCTATTTTATGGTGCTCAGAGTAAAGCCTGCTACAGAGTCAGAAAAATATTGTGTGTGTGTGTGTGTAGCTGGGTAGTTTTGTCAAGGCCAGCTGAGTCTGATTGCCCAATTATGAAACTATAGTTTGAAAATGTTTCTATTAGAGTAGGGCGGGGGAATGTCCTTGTCCATTTTTCCTTCCCTTCCCTTTACTGTCCTTGTCTTTTGTTCTTTGATTCCCTTAATTTACACCTTTTTTTTTTTTTTTTAAAGAAAAAGATATTTAAAACTGGCTGATGGTTCAGTACATCATGGCCAGAAAAAAGCTCTTTACTTCACGGCAGGTGGGAAGCAAAGGGTATATTCTCATCCCCAGCTCCTCCCTTCTCTCTCTGCTCATGTGAGCAGCTTTGCATCAGGCCCTTCTACCATGCTGTTTCTGTGGAGGAGCCATCCTACCATGGTCTGAACCCACTGAAACCTTGAGCCAAAATAAATCTCTTCTCTGTTAAGATGCTAGAGTCCAGTATTTTGACTTATCCCTGAGGAAGCTGACTAATACACTTCCCCATGGCCAGGAATATCTCTCTTAGCACTGAAGTACGTTGATTTATAGAAGGCAGAGACCTGGGAAAAATAAGATTGCTGTTTGTAGTTGTTTCCATGTAGTTGTTATGAGTGTCATGATACTTATGGTGTTCTAATTTCTTTGCCCAATTCTAGATTTCTCACAGAGGTATTATGGTCCACGTATGGTTGTTCAATTTGTATTTCTATGGGGAGAATAAATCTGAGACTTGATGGTCACATATGTACTAGATGGCTAGCATATACTTATATATTATTT
>NW_004955609.1:270691-306392 GCF_000276665.1 Chinchilla lanigera
GGGAATGCTTTGTTTTTATTGGAATAGCTCAATAAAGTCACTACATCAGCGGATGTGTGCATGAGGTGATGTCTGTGTGTTTTAAATTTTATGTTATTCCAACTTATCCTTCATTAACATTGTAACACTGATCAGCAAAATGAGTCCTGTTCAAATAATGGACCACATAGCTTATGAGGTCACTAAAATAATAATAGTATATTTAAGTTGAAAGTGAGAGAGAAATGCTTGCATGCTCCTTAGGTCACTGATCTCTTCTTAGGTCACTGATCTCTTCTTAGGTCACTGATCTCTTCGGTTCCTCTGTCCTCCTGTTGCATGGACTCATGTTAATTAGCTATTTGGGTATACCAGCTATCCCATGGGCACAAGAGAAAAGATGATTCCTCAGAGGAGACAGATATGAACCTGACCCTTGAAAGGTGAGAAAGACTGTGATTCTAACATTTCTTTTTCCTCCACAGCACTTAGAAAACCCTCGATGGTTTCAAGATGAAGTTACAGATTCATTAACTGCTTCTCAGAATAGAATCCCATCCTTTTCAGACTTGACTGATCTGATCAATAAAGGTTTGATCTCTGTTCCATGTGGATGATTCTTTTTTCTGAGTAAAGGCTCAGCCAAAGCTAATTGGTGATGAATACATTGCTGACTCTGCTGGGAAGGGGACCAGGAGGGTTTCTGTATGGAAAAGGCTTGCATTCAAACCAAGATCTTGATGAACTGATGACAATATCTCCTAAATTCTTAGAGAGCTTGAATCTTTTCCTGATATAATTTTAAGTTTTAAACATTGAAAAAAAAAAGTAAATTTTTAATTTTTGAGGTGACATTCACATGAGATGCAATTAATCATCTTCAAGTAAAAAATTCAATAGCAGTTAATACAGCCATGATGTGCAGCCATCACCCCTACCAAATTTCAAGACATTTTCATCACCTTGACAGGAACCCCACCATGTCCAATAAGTCCAACTCCGCATCCTTCCCTTTTCTTTCTCCAGCCTTCAGCAACCATAAAATGCTTTCCATCTTGATAGATCTGTCAACTCTGCATATTGCATGTAAATAGAATTATATGATATGTGATCTTTGTGCCTAATTTCTTCCGCTCAGTCTAATATTTTTGACTGATAAACTAAATACTCCATGTAACTGATAACCACATCAAGAAACAGATCAAAGGCTGGGGCCGTAGCTCAGTGGTAGAAAAGTGCTTAGTGTGTAAGAAGAGTCTCTGTATCCACGCTCCAATATCAACAAGAAAAAAATAGGGAAATGCACCCTATTGATCTCCTTTTCAAGCCCCGTCCTACCATTTATTACCATCCTCTAATTTCTGACAGCATAGACTCATTTTGTCTCTTTTTTTATTTCATAGAAGTTGAATCATACCCTCAATATCAATATCTTGTGTATGGGATTCATACAGTGAAAGTAATAATGGCTCCTTAGGGTCGATAATAGCCTTTATAAAACAGAAAGTATTGGCTAAAGTTTTCCCCTTCATACATAAGTTTATCCATGTGTCCTTGGCTGATTTACTTTTTGGATGTGGTCCATTTAGATTTCAAGTTGCTCTGCGTCAGAGTAGGAATTGTCCTCTATGATGTATCAGGTCATCAGTCCTTTCTGCAATCATTTCACTGCAGAATTGAGCAAATCATGTTAAATAACCTTCTACTGGGCACACATGGGATTCTGTAACCAGAATTCCATTTATTTTTCTCTTACTCAAAGCCCACGGTTGTCTCTCTTCTCCTGGATTGGCCCTGAGGAATATCAAGACTGGTGGCTCTCTAAGAGGACCAGCAACAGCATCACTGGGAGTTTGTTGAAAATGCAAATTATAGAAACTCTGCCTGGACCCACTGAGCCTGAAATTTCATGGTGGTAGACCAGCAATCTGTTTTCATGATCCTGACAGGAGATACTGATGCACAGTAAAGGTTAAGGGATTAGATAGGGTGAGGGTGTGGCTCTTTACCACAAACTCTTGTCAAGCATACATGAGGCCCTGGGTTTGATTCCAGCACACCAAGATTAATGAACAGATAAAACCCCATAGCTATCATGTTGGCTAGAGAGGAAGTCTACCATGTAGCCAGAAAAGTTGCTATCACCTGAGACAGACTACAGAGCCATTCATGACAGAGGTGGAAGCCCCAGGCAGATGAAAAGGATGACTTCACTGAATAGCCAAGAGTATTAATTGGGACCATTGTGTTTCCAGTAGCCACAAGAACCTGTGGTAGATTGCCAGGAAGAACTTAGGCATTCATATTAATATTAAGAATCTCTATTACTTTAATCTCCAAAAATTCTCCCAATTTATCTCAAAAGTGTTCATATATATTGGTCTTTAAATTGGCTTGTACTAAATATTTCACTAAAGAAAGTGTGACTATCATAAAAACATTGTTTTCCAATTCATACCTAATGTGTACCTTTCCATTTCTCTGAGATTTCTTTAATTTATTTGAACAATGTTTTGTAGTTTTCAATTTGCAAGACTTGCACTCCCTTGATTTAATTTATTTATAAATATATTCTTTTTAATGGCATTGGAAGTGTAACCAAGGCTGCTGTAATTTGCAGTTGAATCATGCTGGGGTTTTGTGCTTCTTTGTTTAGAATCTAACCAGCCCCTTCTCAGGACAATTTGTGTCATTTAGTTACAGAAACACCACAAGGGCTGCATTTGTACAACTGTACAGCTCTAACAGTGAGATAGGACAGAGTGAATAAATTGTATCCAATGCAGAAAAAGACTCTGTGTCACCAAATGTAACTGTAGGCCATTATAGTGTTTGGATGCTAGTGTCCCCAGGGTGTCAATATATTCAAGCACAGAGTAAAGATCTGGGAGTCTCCAGAGATAGATTTAGTTGAATAAGTCAGACTTGAGAGTCACCCAGAGGTAAGTTTCCAGTCATGGAGTATGAACTTGGTATCACTGGGAACAATTATATCTTAGCACAGAGATGGACTGCAGTGTCACCAAGAGATAACTATCACCCAGTGGGTGGTGAAGACTGGTGTCACACAGAGAGGAGAGTGGTCTCCCTGTGTGCATTGAAGTTCAGTGCAGAACATGGATTCTAGTGACATCTGCACAGTCTACTGAAGAACATGAGTTCATGTCACAACTAGTGGTAACTGTGGTCCAGTATGGAGCACAGAGGGTGGTTCAGAGAGACTGTGTGTGTCACCCAGCTTCTGGACACTGAATCATTCCAATAAAGTTCACCATTTCATCCAATACCTCAGCCTCCACCCAGCATTGAATGTACATAGTTTTCTCACTCATTACTGTGATGTGTGGAATAACTGAACAGATGGTTTATGAAAACATTGAGAATATAACTAAGACATATCAGCTTTCCATAATTATTGGCCATTCAGCAATGCAACTATGGTTACAATCATGCCTGAGAATTAGTTAGCAGTACTAAAGAATGAAATTAAAATAATGAAATAGTGAACTACCTAGGAAAATGTTACAATTTATTTTATCAAAGTTGTTTGAGATTTTTTTATTGATAAATTTTATTGTTTTAAAGAGAAAAAAGATAAACAAACAATGAAACCCCGAGTTTCAAACAGGTTAGTAGGACAGGTACAATACTTGATAGGTTGCATATTATTATCTTCATAGTAGTTAACCAGAGTACAAGATATAGGCGTGATATCTTGTTGAAACAATATTAGCACAAAACATCCTTTTCAAGGAACTCAGGGAACTAGTTATAAAGCTATCTTAACTATCTTGTGTACACATATATGTTTTCCTTTTTCCCTTTCTTCCTTTCCTTTTTCCCCATTGCAGTTTGTCTTTTCTTTTGCAGTTTTTTCCCAGTTTACAGTATCTATGTTTCAGATATCTGTATGCTTCAGATATTATTTTCTTGTTCAATGTGGTTTTATTATATAATGGAGTACTATTCAGCAATAAAGAAGGATAGACTAGAGACTTTTAGGTAAATGGATGCAACTTGAGACCATATTCATAAGTGAAATAAGTCAGACTTCTATGTGTAAATATATTGTCTCATTGTTGATAAATTTTTATTTTATTTTTTTATTTTAAAGAGTAAAAGAAGGATAACATAATAATAGGGGGGCTTACCAAATTACAGACAAACTGGTACGAAATTTTCAGTGGTTATTATTTTACATATTGTTATCTACAAGATAGTTTCTCAGGAAAACAAATAGACAAATAATAGTGAGTTACAGACAAAAGAGGTAGGAGATCATCAATAGTGGTTGTACTATACTTTGGTATCTTCAAAGTGGCTTCTAAAGAATATAAATAGAACTATACATGAGTGACCTATTGAATAATCATTAATTTTCTCAATGATTGTTGTAGGAAACACATAATAATAGACATGCATCCATTTAGGAAATAGTATAGGAGCAATACAAACATTTCAGAGTTATGGATAGATTAGTAGGAAAATATCAATGACTGCTGTAATACATGTTGGTATCTTCAAAGTGGTTTCTCAGGAAGACAGAGATACACAAGAAGGATCTAACAAGTAGTTACAGCCTAAGGGTTGTCAAAAATCAAGTGAGCCATCTGGGGTGAAAGCCATTTTTTGTAGCGTTTTCTCTCCAGCCTCCCATTGCATTGGAACCCCACAACTGGGTAGTGTCCTCTCCCCAACTGTCAGCACAGGCAGCAGGAATCCTGCTGCAGACTTCTCCGGAGCTCCACCACAGCCTGTACTGTCAGGGGAAGAATGGCTTCCAGGGAGTTTCCGCAGGTATTGTGCAAGGTCCTCCTGGTTTACAGCTTCCGAGTGGCTCTCATGACCCCAGTCCACAGGACCTCTGACTCCTTGGGCTTAGTCTTCATTCTCATGTTCTCCTAGTCTTTGTTCAGCAGCTGCTCCTCCACTGACTGGACCTTTCTGGTTCTCAGTGGCAGGAGCAAGAGTGACCCGTTGCATGGCATGTGGTTTCTCCATGTTTGAATGATTCACACACGTCTGTGGGTGGGCATCTGGAGCCAGTGCATTCACACACGTCTGTGGGTGGGCCAATTATGTCATTGTTTCTCTGTGTCATGGTTGTTCTCAATTGAGTGGCAGCAGCTGGCCTAAGGGCTGGCGCGCAGCAGTGCTTGCCACTGCGTGGCTCCCCCTGCACCAGGGGCCCTCCTTGGGGGTGCCTACGAGGCAGGAAGCGAGCCAGCCAGAAGACCAGCGCTCCCCGCTCATGACTCCCCATGCACCTGGGCCCCTCCTTCCAGGCACCTACGAGGGAGGGAGCGAGCCAGCCAGAAGACTGGCGCTCCCCGCCCGTGGCTCCCCGTGCACCTGGGCCCCTCCTTCCGGACGCCTACGAGGCAGGGAGGGAGCCAGCTGGAAGACTGGTGCTCCCCACCCGTGGCTCCCCGTGCGCTGGAGGTAAATTTTAGATATACATAGTGATAACATTCATCATAGGAGATTTATACCTATAGATGATATATATTACTTTTTTCCTATTCCCCTCCTCCTTCAGCCCCTCTTCCCCTCTTTATTTACAAAAGCTTTCTTTCCATTTTTCCTTTTATTCTTATTTTTTCTTGTCACTCCTTTCCTTTCCCCCACATTTTTCCCTTAATGTCCTTCATTTTCTTCATATTTAGTACTTAAATTTCTTCTTATAAAATTATTATTCAATTTTCTTCTTATTTCCCTATATCTATTATACATTTTGGTCCTTATTTATAATTTTAGTTTCTCACACCAGAGAAACTATGCAGTGTTGAAACATGTGTGTTCTATTTATTTCACTTAACAGTATGGTCTCAAGGTGCATACATTTACCTAGAAATGTCTCAAGCTTATCCTTCTATATGGTTGAGTAGTAGTCCGTTGTATAAAAACCCACATATTCTTTATCCATCCATCAGTTTATGGGCATTTGGGCTATTTTCAAGGTTTACCTATTACAAACTGTGCCACTAAAAACATGGGTGTGAATATATCACTGTGGCATGCTGCTTTTAATTCTTTCAGGAAGATATCAAGATGGGGAAGAGCTGGGTCAAATGGCACCTCTAGTTTTAATTTTTTGAGGAATCTCCACACTGATTTCCACAGTGGTTACATCAACCTATATTGCCATCAGAAGTGTTCCTTTTCCCCCATAGCCCCTCCAGCATTTGTTATTGGTTCATTTCTTGATAATAGGCATTCTTTCTGGAGTGGGATGGAATCTCAGTATCATACTAATATGCACCTCATGCATGACCAGTGATGTTGACCATTTTTTCATGTATTTATTTGTTGCTTCTACTTTTTAATTGGAGAAGTGTCTATTCATTTCAGATGCCCATTTTTGGACTGAGTCTTTAAATTTAAGGGGTCCGATTTTTTAAATTTTTTATATATTGTAGATATTAGTCCTTTGTGAAACAGCTAGCAAAGATATTTTCTCTTCTGTGGGCTGTCTTTTCACTCCATTGGTGGTTTCTTTTGCTGTACAAAAGTTTTTAATGAGATGAGATCCCAATTGTTGATCTTTGTGATATTTCCTGTGCAATCAAGCTTTTGTTCATAAAGTCTTTGCCTACACAGATGTCTTCAAGAGTTCTACTCTTCTCTCCTACATCAGATTTAGTGTTTGTGTTTTAATATTTAGATCCTTGACCCCTTCCAATTTAACTTAGTGCACGGTGAAAGACATGAGTCTAGTTTTAATCATCAGCGTGTGGAAAGCTAGTTTTTCCAGTACGATTTATTGAAGAGGCTATCTTTCTTCCAGTGAAGGAGCTATCTTTCTTCCAGTAGAGGGCACCTTCATCAAAGATAATAAGGCTGAGTGTATTTGGAGTTATTTCTGCATCTGTTAATCTGTTCCATTGATCCTCAGGTCTCTTTTTTGTTCGATTTTGTTTGGTTGGATTTTTTTTGTCAGTACCTTACATTTTTAAAGTTACAGTAGCTTTGTAGACTAATTTCAAGTCAGAGATTGTGATGCCCCTGTGTTGCCTTTGTAGTTCAGAATTGCTTTTGCTATTCTGAGTCTCATGGTTCTAAATGAATTTGGGGGTTGTTTCCTCTAATTCTGTGAGAGAACTTATTGGTATTTTGATTGGGTAGCAATTTTGTGTGTATTGCCAGTTTCACTACATTGGTTATTCTTACCCAAGAGCAAGGAATATATTATCATTTTCTGATATTTTCTTCAATCTTTTTTTTTTCTTTCCTGTTTTTGGATAAGGTTAGCTAAGGGTTTGTCAGTTTTATTTAATTTGTCAAAGAACCAACTCTTTAATTCATTGACTCTTTGTATTGTTTTCTTAGTCTGCATTGTATTAATTTTTCCTCCTATCTTTATAATTTTCTCCCTCATATGAGCTTTGGGTTTCACTTAGTCTTCTTTTTCTACAAGCTTGAAGTTCAACATCAGGTTGTTTATTTGAGCTTACTCTGCTTTAATATGAGATTTCACTGCTATAAATTTCTCTTGTTGAACTGCTTCCTTTGCATCCCATAAGGTCCAGTACGTTTTACTGGCATTATTGTGTAATTGTAGAAACTGTCTAATTTCTTCTGTAATTTCATCTGTGACCTACTGGTTGTTCAGGAGGGTATTATTTAATTTCCATGTGTTTATGAATTCCATTTGTTCAAAAGTTTGGTTCAGTTCTAATATTTCTTTGTTGAATTTTCTCTAGTTGATCTGTCAATTTGTGACAGTGATGTATTGAGTTCCCCCATTATAATTGTATAAGTGTTTATTTGATTTTTCATGTTCATTAATATTTGTTTTATATAGTTGGGTGCACTGGCATTTGGTGTCTATATGTTTATGATTGTTATCTCTTCCTCTTTGAATTTTCCATGGACAAGTATGTAATGATATTCTTTGTCTCTTTTGATCAGTCTTGGCTTGAGTTCACTTTGTCTGCAAGTAGAACTGCCCCTGCTTTTGGTGGAGGGGTGGGGTCCTGTCACATAAACTATTGTTTTCCATCCTTTGGCTTCCAGTCTATTGCTTTTTTATTTAAACGCATTTCTTGTATGCAGCATATTTTTGGATCTTGCTTCTTTATCCATTCTGCCAGTTTGGTATTTTTGCTTGGTGAATTGAAGCAATGAAAGCAATCCTCAGAGGGAAATTTATAGTGGTGCATTCCCACATCAGGAAAACAGAATGAGCACAACTAAACAACCTTATGCTACACCTCAAACTTATAGAGAAAGTAGAGCAAGTCAAGCACAAAGCACAAAGAAGGCAGGAAATTATAAAGATCTGAGCAGAAACTGATGCAATGGAGATTAAGAAAACAATACAAAGAATTAATGAATCAAAGAGTTGGTTCTTTGAAAGAATAAATAGAAACTATAAACCCCTAGCCAAACTTCTCAAAAAAAAGGAAAGAAAAAAAACAAAATTCATGCAATGAAGAATGAAAAGGATGAAATCACTGCAGATCCTATAGAAATTTAGAAGATTATCAATACCTATTTGGTAAAACTGTACTCTCAGAGGATGGAAAACACAGAAGAAATGGACAGATTCTCAGATATGTATGAATCACCAAAGAGGAATCAACAATATATAAAAATTCTGAATAACCCAGTATCAGTCAATGAAATTGAAAATGTAATTAAAAATTTACCAACAAAGAAAATGCAGGTCCTGATGGATTCAGACTTCAATTTTACAAGAAATTTAGAGAAGATTTAATGCCAAATCTTCTCAAACTCTTTAATGAAATAGAAAGGGAAGCAATTCTCCATAACTCATTCCTGGAGGCAAGTATTACTCTGATAACAAAAGCAGAGAAAGGCCCAGCCAAAAAAAGAGAACTATAGGCCAATCTCCCTAATAAATATATATTCAAAAATACTCAATAAAATACTAGCAAACAGAATGCAGGAAATCATCAAGAAGATTATACACCATTACCTAGTGGGATTCACCCCAGAATGCAGGGATGGTTCAATAAGTGAAAATCGATAAATGTAATATAACATATCAGCAGAGCCAAGGACAAAAATCACATGATCCTCTCAATAGATGCAGAAAAATTTTTTGACAAGGTCCAACACTCATTCATGGTAAAAAAAAAAAAAAACCTACAGAAAATTGGAATAAATTGTCTTTACCTCAACCTGATAAAAACCATTTATGCCAAACCAACAGGCAAAAGCACCAGCCTGGCAAGTGCAAGGTCTTGAGTTCTATTCCTGGCACCAAAAAAAAGTGAAACTAAAAAAAAAAAAAAGTAAAACCAACAGCCAATATCATACTAAATGGACAGAAACTGAAATCTTTCATTTTAAAATCAGGAGCAAGACAAGGGTTCCATAGTCCCACTCCTATTCAATATAGTTCTAGAAACACTGGCCAGGGCAATTAGACAAGAGAAAGAAAGAGAAGGAATATGGATAGGAAAGGAAGAACAAGCAAATTAATCCTGCCATACATATCAATCCAATGTGGAACTGTTCTCCTTGTGTGAGCATGGATGAAGTCCAGGTATAAAGGATGGAGTAGAACTGCAAATAGATGAATGCATTGCACCATGTGCCTTTTAAAAAATCAGTTTCAAAGACTTCCCTAGATGCCACCTATTGTTGCATATGTTCAAGCACCACAGAATAACATAACAAAAACACACTGAATAACTATACTTCCAAATGTCTAGCTAATAATATATTTGGGACATACATGTGAAATGAAACACAAGAGGCTTAATTGCTTCTAGAATTTTATGTCTTACTTGAAATCATTGACAAACTTCAAGTAACATCATCTCCATAGCACGGTATGTACTTGAGTTACTACAAACAGTTTTTAAAAGATATGATTCCTCTAATTGCAGAGGTGTACTCAGGTTATTTTAAACAAGCAAGTGAGCAAAGATGTAAAGATTTGATTATTTAAAGCTCAGGCATAACATGATAGGTTTGACTCCATGGAATCTGTGCCAATTTATGCACAAGTACAAATAAAGGAGATTAAATGTCCCTATCCACTTAATATCCAAAATTTGGGGACATTATTCCCATGGGAAGAGCCCCGGTGGACAACCTAACATCTTCTCCTGGTACACTTTATCAAAGACTTCAGCCTGGGCTACGGTGAAGTGATTCTTCCAGTCCCCAGAGACACCTGGAAAACAGAATATAGCCACTTAGATCAGATGTAGAGACAGGAGTTCAGGACACAGCACGTCCCATACCCTACCTCCTATCAGTGATACTCTAGCTAATAGAATAGAATGACCAATGGCCACTTCAGGCACCCTGGTACTTTCTAACTACATCTATGAACACTTATACCTGCATGGAAATGACTTCCTTCCTAACATTCTCTCTCAAAGCATCATGGACACAATCCATCAGCAACAGCACGGGCTGTATCTCTCTTACATGTGTAATCTAGCTATTTCTCACCATGTCTGTTGCTACCCCTTTTCCTAAGCCAACAGCACTTTTCACATTGGCTATTTTAAAATATTTTAATTGATCTCTCTGTTTCGTGCAGTTCTCTTCAGAGGTTCTCATCATTGTATCCTTCTTCATCCTTCCTCTGGATCCACAGGATTCAGACACTTTGGGCTCAGAGTTTATCCCACAACTTTTAGTTTGACTTGGCCAAAGTGCTCACTCGCAGTACTTGTCCCTAGGTTATCCCATACCTTGATGCTCCTGTCTTCATCTCGTAGACGGTACATTCACTTTCTGTCCTTCACTACACTGGATCTTTAGACAGCCCAAAACAGGCCCGGCTCCCTGCTCCTCATAGAATGCTATTTGCATTCTCTGAATCTTCACTGGAATCCTATTCCCTCAGACATATTTCTGTCTTTTGCATTTGTCTCCTGTTCTTTCCTCCAAAGTAACCCTGTCAGTAAGGCTCTCTCACCACTCAGTCCAGAGTGATACAGATATGCAGTTGCTCTGTATTTCATCATACCAATCATTGTGTGCTCACTTCAGCAGCCAGGTCCTAACACAGGAAATATGTGAAATACACTATCATGTATGTGAAATACACTATGTATTCCCTTTTTCTATTTGTGTATGGCATGTTTCACAAATATAGGAAAACAAAATTTTTACTATTTATTCATTAAAATTTAGTATTTGAAAGAGTGACACACATATACTGTATACTCAATAAAAAATTATTGGAAGTACTCATAATATAATGAGCACTCTAGCAATGTATTCCCAATTTTACACATGAGGAAAAATACACTCCTTTGTGATTATCTGATAAAAAAGTGATGAATGAGATTCAGGTTTTTATTTCAAAGAGAAAAAGTAATAAAAACAATGATACACAATTTCTAAACAACAGGAGAGTAACAATGGTTCATACATTGTGTATTGTTATCTTCAAAGTAGTTGCTCAAATTACAAGACATAGACCTGTAAAATGAACCAAAAAATACAAACATAATTCTTTCTTCTCAATGACCTAGTAGAAATAAGTAGTATAACCAGCTTAACTATCTTCTGTATATATATTTTTCTTTTTCACTTCCTTCTTGATGAATAAGATTTCAATCTGAGATTATGACTACAGAGTCATATTCCTTTTGACATGATTACATTATTAATTTATGTATCACATAATTATTATAGCATAATATATCAATATATTAACTTCATAGAATACCAAGTTGAATATATGTTAAATACTACATAATTATAAACTTTTATCTCCACATATATAGAATAAGTAATATAATGCTAAAATATGTATTTGATGCCTTTTAAACCCTCACTCACTGCTGGGTTCATTGCTATGAACATTAATAAAATGAATTAATTATGGATTTCTTCTGCTCACTTATTACCCACAACATCCTGGAGGACTGGTATGCCAGGGAGAACTTCTGAGCTACCACACTCAAAGTAAATTATAATGGTTTCTCAGTATACAAAACATCTCTCCAGATGAAAGATTCCAAAATTCCTATGGGCACCTAAAGTTGTAAACGTGGCTAACTCAAAATCCTATAGATCTTGCAGATGTAAACTTCTGTTTCTATTTCTCCTTTTTTCCTCGTGTTTAAAACAACTCTCAAAAGAATTTTAACCCAGCTGCTATTGAAGCTATTAATAATGTGTCAGAGTTGGTGTCTTAAACAATCAAAATTTATTTTTCTCAAACTTCTGGAGGCTGATGTCTGAGATCGAGGTGTCAGGAAGTTGGATTACTTCTGAAGTGCGCCAAGGAAGGATCTGTTGCAGGCTTTCATTTTTCCCTTTATGTTGTCACCTTTTTCAATGTGTTCACATTATCTTTCCTCTGTGCCTCTGGAACTCTAGTCTCCTTTTGGATACATGTGTTCCTTTTATTATGGCTCACCCTAGTGGCCTCCTTTTAACTGTCTTATACTTATGAAGACTTCGCCTCAAAGTACACTCACCTTCTGAGTTACTGGAGGGTTGGTCAACCACAGATTTTTTGAGGAAAATAATTCATGCACATCTTAATTTTGAAGATATTATTAGAAAATTCAGTGGAGCACTGATACAAATAACATTTAAGACTAAACAAGTCCTTCACTAGACTTAGTTTTTGGTCATTTATAAGTATGAAACTCACAGTGTGACATAGGTATGAAATTCTGAATGAATCCCATTAGAGCATGAGGTCATAACTGTGAATTTTACTGCTCTTTAGTTAACTATTTCAATGATTTTGATACTTGTTCATGAAGACACAGATATATGTTACAGTTGGGTGGGTGAATATCACCACCACATGATAGATCTGGTACTATATGATTTATTAATTATTTTCTCTGTTCATTCAAAACCAGTGAAAACTCAAGGAGTGCTTATTCTGTGCCAGGCAGTATGTTCTAGAATAGAATCAAAGATAACAATGAAATTGGCTGAAGAAACCTACATTATTACCTTAGTTTTTTAGTGTCCCCCAGTACCACCTGTGAAAAGCTGGTTTATGACCACTGGGGCAATGGAAAATTGTTGGAAATGTTAGGACATGGACCCTGACAGGCCCTTGAAGGTGATGTTGGCAACTGTCCCCTTCCTCTTTCCATCTTTTCTTCCTGGCCACTATGATAAAATTGAGCCCCTGACCCTAAATAAAGCTTATCTCCTCTTAATTTGATTCTGCCATGTATTTTGTAATGATGAGGCAAGTTGACTAATACAATTTTATCTTCAAACAAATGCACTTCCTCTAGTTTCACACAATAGCATGATGGCTGTAACAGGCTTCTCCTAAGTACAATTGGCATAATAGTCCATGTATTTTTCTTGGTCATTTGGAAGAGAAGGCCTCAAACATCTGAAAAGGAGTCTGCAAAATTACCCTTACCTAGAGCCAGCAAATAGTAGAGACAATGTTTGAAAGCATTGTGATTCATATATTACCTTTCTTTTTGTAACTGATAAGCTTCATTTTAAAATTAATCTGGGGACTGCATGTTCCTTCCAGAATAAAGAAAGCTTACAGGATTGATGTGGACATATTAATGTATAATAGAACTTTACATGCCATTTCTTTTGAAAAATCACACTGTAACCATTTTGAGGCCTCCCTTTCTTAACAGAGTGAAGTCTTAAGACCTGGTGGTTTTAAGTGTGGTAGAAGTATGAGCTGAGATTGCAGTATATCCTGTCCAGTATATTTTACTACCTTCCCCCTGACATGCATATATTAGCTAATATAGAAAATGACCAGTGAAATATTACAGAGTCCTTGTGTGCTTGGTAATCATACCCACTGACACTTCCATCTTTGTGGAAATGATTTCCTCCCTAACCCTCTCTTCCAACCCATCCTGTGCACAGTCCAACAGCAAAAGCTGGGGCTACATCTCTGCTACAGCTATAATCTACCTGCTTCCCACCATGTCTGTTTCTATCACCTTTGCTCAAGCCAACAACATTTCTCATAATATATTCTCATTGACCTCTCCATGTCTTTTCTGCTGCATTTAGAAGTTCTTATCATGACAGCCATCATAATCCCTCCCCTGGATCTGAAGGATGCAGCCATTTTTGTTTCAGACTGCTGTGGTTTGTATCTTGGTGTCTCTCCAATGACACAGGCAGTCATGGGGCACACTTTTAGAGTTTTTGATTCGTGGGTGTGAGTGCTACACTGCCCTGCCGCAGAGAGTTTGCATATGAAAGAGAGAGGAAGAGGCTTTCTGCAGACACTCCTCCTTTTGCTCTTGTCACTTTTGCTATCTTCCACCACCATGAAAGGCTGTCCTCTGCCATGTGCCACCCTGCCTTCGAACCAACAGAGTATGGACTGAAACCTCCACAGACTGTGAGCTAAATAAACCTTTCTTTCCTTAATTTTGAGCATCAGGTATACTGTTTCAGCAATGAGAAAAAAGTAACCAAGACACAGACTCTCTCAGAGCTTCCTGTTTCTCTCAGCCAAAGTGCTTAGGCTCCCAGGAAAAAAGCAAGGGAGCAATTCTGTTCACAGGCAATGTGAACTTCAAAACAAAATTCATCAAAAGTGATAAAGGAGGACACTACCATACTTGTTAAGGGAAAGCTACAAAAAAAAAAGAGATAATAATAAGTATATATGTACCAAATACAGTGGCACCCACCAATATAAAAAATATTAATGACATTAAAAAATCAAATAAACACTAACACACTTGTAATGAAGGACCTTAATACCACATCCTCATAAATAGATAGATCAACTAGATAATAAATCAAACAAAAATATGGTAGCTGAACCAAATGTGTGAACAAATAAACTTAGTAAAAATCTACAGAGTGTTCCACTCTACAACATCAGAATACACATGCTTCTTAGCAGCACATGAGGCATTCTTTAAATAGACCACATAGTAGCCCATAGAACATGCTTCAAGAAATACAAACTAATTAAAATTATCCCATACATACAGTGCAATGATATTGGAAATCCATGGCAATAGAAACCACAAAAGCTCCATAAACACATGGAAATTAAATAACACCCTACTGAACAAACAGTGGGGTACAAATGAATTTTAAAAAGAAAATATATAGTATTTACTATTAAATGATAATGCCGATACCATATACCAGAACTTATTGGATGCAATGGAACACTTATGAGAAGAAAATTAATAACAGTGAACTCACACATCACGAAAACAGAATGAACTCAAATAAACAACCAAATGTTGAACCACAAACTTGTAGAAAAAAGAACAAATCAAGCCCAAAGCTCATGCAAAGAATATAATTATAAAGATCAGAAGAGATATTAGTTCAACTGAGAAATCAGTACACATAGGGGCTGGGGATTTAGCTCAGCAGCAAAGCGCCTGCCTGGCAAGCACAAGATCGTGAGTTCAGTTCCTGGTACCAGAGAAAAAAAACAAACAAAAAAAAGAGAAATCAATACACACAATAAAGGGATCAAAGAGTTGGTGTTTTGAAAACTTAAAAAAAAATGGCAAACACTTAGACAGCCTTATAAAAAAAGGAAGGGAAAGATTCAAACTGATGCAATTAGAAGTGACAAGGGTAAAGTCACAATGGACCCCGCAGATTTCCAGAGGATCATCAATACCTACTTTGAGAAACTTTACTAAGATAGAAACTTTAATAAGATAGAAAACACAGGGGGGCTGCGGATTTAGCTCAGCGGTAAAAGCGCTTGCCTGGCAAGCACAAGGTCGTGAGTTCAGTTCCCGGTACCAGAGAAAACACCCCCCCCAAAAAAAAAAAAAAAGAAAACACAGACTTCTAACTTTAATAAGATAGAAAACACAGAAGGAAAGGACAGATTCTTACACACATATAAACTACCAAAGTTGAATCAAGAATGTTTAAAAATATTAAATAACCCAATTTCAATCAATGCAACTGAAAATTTAATTAAAAGGAAACTGATCCAGAAAGAAAAGCTCAGGTCCTGATGGATTCACTACTGACTTCTACAAGAAACTTAGTGAAGATCTAATGTCAATACTCCTCACACCCTTTAAAGAAATTGAGAAGGAAACAATATTCGCAGTCATTCATGGAGGTGTTACTCTAAGATCAAAACCATAGAAGGATCCAACTAAAAAAGAAAACTATAGGCCAATTTCCCTAATGAGCATTGAGCATAAATGCAAAATCCACAAAAAGATACTGTCAAATGCAGCAAATCGTCAAGAAGATTATACATGACAACCAAGTTGGATTCATCCTAGGGGTGCAGGGTGGTTCAGCATATGCAAGTCGATAAATGTAATTCATCAGATCAAGGGAGCATGGTAATAAAAATGTTAAGTCAGATTACTATGAACCAAAGGTTAATCCCATTACTTGCTGTCCTTGAGAGGACTGGCTATCCTCTCAAGGACAGTAAATAAGATAAGGATGAGAACGTTGTGTGCAGGGAGTTCTGCTGGGGTTACCAGCCAGACCTGGGTTACTGAACCATTGTGAAAGACAAATACAGCTTTTGGTATGGGGCCATCTTTGTCTCATACTATACATAAACATTAGTTAGAAAGGAATTTTGGGGTTGATTTTGAAGCTTCTTGCTCATGCTGCTGGCATGCTGGCTGAGCAGGACACCAACTGGCTATTCTCTCAGAACTCCCCCAACTGTACATAGGTGTTGTGGGGCTTCCCCATCTGGTGATGTATTTTCTATTCCTTTATGACTTAAGTTGATTAATTTTCTTTTCTATTGCGTACTATGTGCTCTCTGATTGCATTAAACTTTCCTTTCAAATTACTTAGTGGTGGGTAGTGGCTTTGCTCATAGATTGAACCTCAAAAAGCAGATAAGAATGCACCACACTTGACAATTGCCTTGTCAATACACCATATTAAAAGAACCAAGGGAAAAAGCCATATGATCATCTCAATAGATGAAGAAAAAGCATTTGACAAAGTCTAACACCCATTCATGACCTAAAACAATCCTGCAGAAAACAGGAATAGATGGTCTTTATCTCAACAGGATAAAAGTCATCTATGACACACCAACATCCAATATCATATGACATGGTCAAAACCTGAAAGCTCTCTTTTAAAATCAAGAACCAGAAAAAAATGTCCACTATTACCACTCCTATTGAATATAGTTCCAGACAAAATAGCTAAGTAGGGCAAGTAGACAACAGAAAGAAATAAAAAAGATAGGAAAGGAAGAAGTTAAATTATCTTTCTTTGCAAATGATATAATACTCTACATAGACTACACCATACACTCCACCAAAAGATTCTAGATTTAATAACCAGATGCAGTTGCATAACTAGGTACAAAGTCAACACACATTAATCATAACATTGCCATACACAACTAACAAATTCACTGAGAGAGAATTTTGGGAAATTACATCTTTCACAATAGCATTTCAAAAAAGTGAAGTACTTAGCAATCAATGTAATAAAGTAAGTAAAATGTCTCTACATTGAAAATTACAGTAGTCTGTAAAGGAAGATCAAAGAAGATATAAAAAAATGAGAAGATATTTCTCATTCATGAGTAGGCAGAATCAATATAGTGAACACGGCCACACCCCCAAAACTGACATACACATTTAATGCATCCCAATCAAAATACCACTAGAAAAAAGCCCTAAAATCCATTCAAAACCAAAAGAGACCTACAATAAAAAAACAATTCTGGGCAACAAAGGCAAGGCCAGAAGCATCACAATACCTGACTTGGAAATTATATTATGGAGCTACCATGATAAAAACAGCATGATAGTGGAAAAAAGCAGGTCTGAGGATCAATGGATCTGATTAGAAGAGACAGAAAGAACTTCAAACACACTCAGTCATCTTATCTTTGAAAAGCAGGCCAAACACATTTACTGGAAGGAAGATTGCCTCTTTAATACATGGTGCTAGAAAAACTGGCTTTCCACCTGCCAAAACTATAACTAGAGCCATGTCTATCACCATGCACTAAACTAAAACCAAAATGGTTTGAAGATATAAATATTAAAAAGGAAATGCTAAACGTGTTGGAAAAGAGGATAGGTAGAATTCTTGAAGACACTGGTGTAGCCAAGACTTCATGAACAAAACCCTGACTGCATGGGAATTACAAAGAATCAACAATGGTGAGCTCATCTTATTAAAAAGCTTTTGCACTGTTAAAGAACTCACCAACAAAGTGAAAATACAATCCATAGAGTGGGAAAATGTCTTAGTTATTCTTCAGACAAAGGACTAATATCGAGAACATCTAAAGAATTGAAAAAAATCTGAGCCCTCAAATTGAAAGACCCAATCCAAAAATGGGCATCTGAAATGAATAGATACTTCTCAGAAGAAGTACAAACAGCAAATAAGTAGCTGAAGACATGTTCCTTGATGATTTGAGATATGCAAACTACAAAAATGCTGAGATTCTATCTCACTCCACGAAAAATGGCTATTAGCAACAAATCAGCCAATACCAAATGGTGACAGTACTGTGGGGGAAAAGGAACACTTCTTCACTGTTGCAACCACTGTGGAAATCAGTATGGAGATTCCTCAGAAAACTAGAATGAGAGGTTCCATTTGATCCAGATATTCCCCTTCTGGGTATCTTCACAAAAAGAATAAATGCATCATACCACAGAGATATATGATGCTTGTAGCAGTGCAGTCTGTAATAGCTTCATGGTGGAAACAACCCATCAACTGATAGATGGATAAAAAGGTGTGGTCTATTTGCAGTGGATTGTTACTCAGCCATAAAGAAGGATAAACTTGAGACACTCCTCAGTAAGTGGATATATTTATGAACATATGCTTAAGTGAAATAAATGGGACACATTTGTGTAAGTATCACATTGTCCCTCTGGTGTGAGGAACTGACAGTATAAATTTGAGCTAAAATGTATCATAGATATTGTGTAATAGCTAGTAATTCTTCAAAAGGAAAGGGAATGGGGTGGAAGGGAAAAGAAAGAAATGAGAAAAATAGGGTAAAATGGAAACTAAGCTTTGTAAATGAGGAGGAAATGAGGGATTGAAGAGAGGAGAGGAAAGTGGGGAAAAAGAAATAAGATGCATCATGCACAGGTACAAAATCTTTATGATGAATGTGATCATTATGCATATCTGAACTGTATCAATAACCTTAATTAGAGTGAAAGAAATCTTTTTAATAAGAAAAACTACTCAATCCCCTTTACCACCAACAGAAATCCTCTGCAAAAAGTCTTCACTAACTACATTTCAATGAGCCTTTTAGTCTTCCGAGCTCCAAGTAAAATCACCCAACAGGCCTGGGTGATTTATACTGCAGCATCTCCCAGTTCTCTACCCAGTGTTAGCAGCCTTTCCAAAGTCCTCCCACAAACCAGTTTCAAAAGCTTCAAACTATTTTAATAATATTTCTAGCAATGACCCCACTCCTGATACCAAAACTGGTCTTAGTCTCTTTCTCACTCCTAAACACAATACCTGACAACTCCACACTTAATGAAGAGAGATTTATTTCAGCTTCCATTTAAATCCATGCACCATTGGCTCCAGTGCATGAAGTGCATAGTACAAGGGTCTTGTGAAGGAGAGTTGTTCACAGCAATGTAACCAGGGAACAGAGATTGGAGGGAGGAGCGGGGTCCTTATATCCTTCCACATTAAGCCACCAGAATCCGAGCTCTAACCAGACTCCACTACCTAACAGCAAGTTCAGCTGTTGAATTTTTCAGTGGCCACATCTGCTGATGAGTGGAGCACTCTTGCATTCCAATCACCTTCCAAAATGCATGTCTGTAAATGCATGCGAGTCTTGAGGGACATTTCAGATCTAAACCACTCCAGCACTACAAAAAAATCCTTCAAGATGACAGACTCCATATTTTAATTCAGGCACCTACATTTCAAAATATATCTAACTCAAAAGGCTTCATATCTGGTAGATATAGTGATCTTTTTATATTTCTGCTTATTCTTGCTTTTAAATCTCTCATTGACCAGGTGTGGTGATGCATGCCTGTAACCCCCACACTAGGGAGGCTGAGGGAGAGGACTGCTGCAAGTTGAAGGCTACCCTGGGCTACATAATGGGATCAGAACCAATGTGAATAATGTAGTGAGGCCCTGTTTCAAAAAAACTCTCATACACATTACATAATAATAGCTAAGGATGGTGATAATAATGCAACACACTCAGTGCTTCAAATGCTAAAAATTTATTTGCTAGCAATTCTAGATGCTGGAAGTCTGAGATCAAGCTGTCAGAAGGGCTTCTTCCATCTTCTGGGAGCCAAGAAAAGATCCCTTTCAGCCTCCTTTCCTTCCCTGGTGGTGGCCATTTTTCACCCATGTCTATCCACTGAGTTTCCTGTTTCCATGTCCCAATTTCCTTTTTAGAATTTCAGGAACTTTTTTTTTTTTTTTAAGGATAAAAGGAGGGAAACAGTAACAGACATACAACATATCACAAGCACAATACAGACAATACAGAGTTACAAACAAAGTGGTAGGGAATTAACAATGGTGGTTGTATTACATATTGATATCTTCAAAGTGGCTTCTCATGAAAACAGATATAGACATGCAATACTGGTCAACCAAAGACTCATTGACAGTTTCTTTCAGCATAGAAACAGCAGATAGAAGAACAACCATGTTATCTATCCTGTATATACATACATACAAAATTTCTCCTTCTTTCCCTTCTCTTTTCCCACATCCCAGAAGCCCTTTACTCTTCGGTGGTTTCCTATCATTTCACAGTGTCTATCATACCTCCGAGTTTAAATTAACTCTTTCAACTTTTACACTAGTGACACAATGCGGTGCTTGCACATGTATGTTTGATTTATTTCACTTATGAGTATGGTCTAGTTGTGACCATTTAAATATAAAGGCCTCGAGTTTATCTTTCTTTACAGCTGAGTAATATTCCATTATATAAAAGTACCATAATTTTCTTATCCAATCCTCGGTGGATGGACATTTGGATTGCTTCCACATTTTAGCAATTACAAATTGTGCTGCTATGAACATAGGTGCACATATATCACTGTGATATGATGTTTTTGATCATGGCTCACCATAATGGCCTCAGTTTTTAAAACTGTCTCTGTAAAGACTTTATCTTCAAATACATTCACAGTCAGAGGTGTTGGAGGTTTGGACTTCAGTTTAAGAGTTTTTGAGGGAAACCAATTAAGCCTGGACTTTTGTTTATAAAGACATCTTTAAAAGTTTTGTAAAACAGTAATACAAATAATGGTTGAGAACTGACAAATCCTTCTCTTGTCTGCATTTCTTGTGCTTTTAAATATTGAAGCCCCAATATTTCAATGGCAGAAAGTTTTGAATGAATTCCATTAGAGGTCATGGTCGTATTTACAATGTTTGCCATTCTACTATTAACAACATCAATGATGATATTTGATTTTCAGGATAGTTTGATGCTATAATCAGGTTAGTGTTATAGTGATATTAATCAAGTGTCAGGAACTCATGTTTTTAACATGGCACTTTAAATTAATATGCTGATATGTTTAATTACGCCATCTCTGATCACAACCAACATGAAAACACATAGTTGTAGCATGCCTCCCCAGTGCTGGGTGGTATCCTCCAGAATGAAAAAGAGGGAGAGGTGGGAATAATCATAATTTGGTCAAAAAAACACTGTGATGTTTTGGAAGTGGCCCCAAAACATGCCTGTGGAAGCTCGGTTATCAGCATCAGTACTTTTGCGAATGGTGGAAACTGTAGGACAAGAAGCCTTGCAGAAGTAATGTAGACCCCAGGGTGATTCTCATGAAGGAGATATTTCAACTTTGCCCTTTCTTGTTCCTTCTCTTTCTCTCTCTTCTCACACAATTAAGTTGATCAAGTCCACAGGTCTAACTACAGCTTACTTCTATTTAAGATTCTTTAAACTTTAGTTTAGTTGTTTAGTACATATGTGTTTATATTCCTTGTGGGAAATTGGCACATCTACATAAGAGGCTGAGGCTCCTTCTTTCATCACTTTCCCCTTCCCTCCATTCCCTCTCCATCCATCTTTCTATTCCCTAACGCTTTTGTACATATTTACTACATAATGTTATTTTTATCTCATGTATTTTGTCATAGTGATGTACAGCTGATGAACACCAGTATTACTGCTTTTATCTTAAAAATATGTATATCTTCCCTAGTTGGAGCATTTCTATAGCTGGTCTTGTCCCTAGTGCAGTTGGTGCAGGGAATCCGTGAACAATTAAGCATATAATTCTTGTACCTTGAACAGAAAAGGACCACCCAATATTTTGGAAATAGGTCAGTAGAATAACTCTCGCCTAGGACAAGACAACATTTAACAGAGCTTTTCAGTAAATTATGAAATGTGAACTAATTAAAATCCTTTTTATAATTAATGCAGTAAATTTTAAAGTTAACCTTGGAACTGCATTTATTTTCAAAAATAAATATCACAGGACCAAGATGAGTAAAGCAATGTATAATCTTACCAGTTTTCCTTCCTTTCCTTTTTAAATATTTAACGACATCTATTCATTTCTAGGTCTCTCTATCTGAGCATACTCAAGTCTTAAAGTAGGGTGGTTTTAAGTTTAATTGGCAGCATGAGATGATACATTATTCAAATAATTAGCTGTATTATTATTGTACTTTCCAGAGAAAAATAATACTTCATGATCTAATTGTCAAAATATGCAAGGATAAAAGTGACACTTCATTATTCAATTAAAAACTACAGACCACCAGCTTAGCAAAGCTAATAATGCCATACTTGGTAATTATCACTTGTTAGGGACCACAAACTATAAATTGACTGGCCTTTGCCTTTTGGGTTGGATTTTACATATGGAAATCCCTCTTCCTGGCTTCAGTGAGGCTCACAGAGCAGAATACTGTCTGCTGAGGGCAATACAGGAAGACCAGTGCCCAGGTATGGGGATGCATTTTAACTTCCTTCCTTTATGGTGTTAAATTTGCCCATTCAACCACTGCTTCTATGCTGCTCCAGGAAAAGCAAAATAACCCTGTGACTCATGGGCTAAATAAAATTTTGGCTAACAGAAAATACTAGGACTCTGCCCCAGAGGACATGGATCATCCCAGAGCCCTGCTGCACTCCTCTATTTTGTCTCTTCCTCTTTCTTTCCTGACACATACACCATAACTCCTGGCAGGAAACTGGAGACTCACTGCAGAAGTCCCAAATAACTGGCACCATGAAAAGCATCCCTAATAATCATTATCGGGGTAATTACTCCTCTTGACATTCTATGGCATGAAACATGTGTATGCAGCTGGAGGAGATTGAATGTCCATGGTGGCCATCTTCTGGAGGATCATCTTGGGCAAGAGGAGATTATGGCTATTGTCATGGAATTATGCCACAAACCTTGTTGCATCCTATTTTGTCTCTTCCAAAGCCTTAATTTGTCTTTTGACTTTCAACAACATTCTTGTTCCCTTACACCTGACTTACCAGCCTTTTGTGTAAACATAACATTAAATAATCTCTACCAAAATTTTGATGCCTTAAGAGAACAGTAAAAATGGACAATGTTTCATATTAGGTGTTCTAACAGAGTAGGGTGTTTTCTCACACTCTGGAGGTTTCCTGATGAGTCAGGGTGTCTGCTGCATTGCTCTCTTCTTGGAGTTTCTAATCTTGGATCATAGATGGCCATTTTCATCTGTTATGCTCTGTGCACATGGCTTCTAAGGATATATGTAAACCTTTTTTATGAAATCTGGGCTTACCTGTTGAACTTATGAAACTTTACTCCCTATCCCTCTTTTAATTCATGTCCTTCTCCCATCTCTTCCTCAAACCTCCACAGTGTTAACACATTCAGAGAGGAACACTGATTTACAAAGTCAATCTGAATTTTGCCTAAATCAGACATGGGTGTGACTAGAAGTATAATCATCATGAAGCAAACTTTCTCTCCCACTGAAAATCTGTAACCAAGACAAGTTACCTCTTTGAGAAAACAGTAGTCACATGTGAACTACATAGCGCATGGCTCCAACTGGACCTGACTCCCCCTGCCCCTGACCAGCTTGCCCTCAAGAAGCATTAGTCTCAGGGAACTTACCTCTCAGCAGGGAACTCAGCTTAGTACCTAAGTTGTCGTGGCAAGCACAGGGAAGGAGATAAGATAAGACAAGGAACTTTACAGATCCTAGGATATGTAGAGACACCTGAAAATTTACACCAGACACTTCACGGACTCCGCCCACTGAGGTACAGGACTGCCAGAGAACTTGACCATAGATGTGTATTGGGATCTTCCTGCCTAATGTGATGAGATACATTTCCAAGGAAATGTATCTCCTCTCCATCTCTCCATCTCTAGAAAAGAGACACACTTCTCTCCATCTCTACAAAAGAGACACACTTCTCTTTGTTTCAGGGAGTTGGTCTTATCATACTCTCTGTCTGCCTGCACCTGGGAACAATCAGTTCCATGCCCTGTTGCCTTTGCACAAGCCTGGTGGTCTCTGCCAGTTTCTCCCTCCCCTCTGTATGTTACATATATTATACATAGATATTCCAATTCTAGATGATACAAATCAGAGAGAAGAAATAGGTCAAGGGTCTTAGCAATCTAAAACTCAGCTTGACAATTTCCATTCTAGTTTCAGTTTGTGAATTAACTTAGAAGTCTTAGTGCTCTGATCTCCTGGACCATAGTAATCAGCAGTACTGACTTGCTCAAAACATTTTGAGCCATTTCATATATTTATTTCATGTGTCTCCATCCCAGAAATATTTGAGCTAGAAGGTTTCTGGAAAGATGAGACCTTTTAAAGGCAAAATTCCATGCTGCATTTTCGTTAGAGTTGATGCCAAGTACAGAAGCATAGTAAATTTCTAATTATTGGCTCCTTCCAGTGTCTCATAGCACAATCTCTCCTCACTCCTATTTCATGTATGTTATGTCTTCTTGTAACTTTTGATCAGAGTAGATCCTTTGAAATCACCAAGGGGGACCCCCACATGTCCATCATAATTCAAATCTCCTTTCAGACTGAAACAACTTTCTCCAGGGTCCTAGAACCCACATCAGTACAATAAATAGCTTACCCCAAAGGTTACATGAGACAGTCTTTTCACTAGGAGTAACTCTTCCAGTTTGGACAAATGTCTCTTAAGGATAATGTGTTTGTGGCTTCTTCTATATTGCAAAGGGGTTCTGAAGTGGAGCTTTGGAAATTGATAGAATTATTTGCACCAATAACGTTGTTGGTATATTGATCCATTGAAAGATGTATACATTGATAAAATTATTATAAAGTGATGGAAAGATAGGAAGCAGACCCTAAGTGAAAGGCTTGGAAAATGGGTGTGTGCCTTGGAAATGTATCTCATCACCATCCATTTCATTTCCATGTCTTCCTCTCTCTCTACTTTCTGGCAGCCACCAGCTGTGCTCTGTTCCTCTATCATGCTGTAGGGAAACTTGGAGGACAGGCAGGGAAAGGTAAGGACCTCAGTGAGGTTTCTGGCAAATAAAGAGTTAATCCCCTGCTAGACAGAGTGGCTATGAAAAACAAGCAGAGAGAACGGGAAAGCAGTGTGGCTCACTTTGGTGCCAGGGCCACAATTCCCTCTTCCCACAACTTCACACAAACACAAAGAACCCAAAGTGGGGCACAGGCTATATTAAAAGTTCACTTAGTATAAAAAACATACACCTGGACAAGGACACACTCTCCTATACATACATATTTTATTATTTTCTCACCATATTAATACACTAACAGACACATGCATCCCATATTTGCCAACGTGGCCTCGAATATGAGGCTCTACTATACCCTCACACTGATCGCCTTGACAAAACAAAGAGACCGAAGAAAGCTCATCCAACAAGGTCCAAATAGGCAATAGAACAAGAAACTAGTTGAATCAGGGGTCTCAGTGCCAAAAGCAGCCAGTCAAGTTATAACAATGCTCAAGGGGAGAGTCCCTTTCTTGATGTGTAATAAAGAATTCTAAGAATAACAACCTTCAAGTACTGACTCCAGGCTCGCTACCTTACTCCAACAAGGTAGTATCTATTGTCTTATTTCCCTCCTCTTTCCAATAAAGTGATTTTGTTTCTCCCTTTAAACTTAAATCTCTAATTCTTTATTGATGCAAGTTTACAAAGTCCAGCTAAAATTTACACTCTGCGCGTGTGACAACATTCTCCTGCCATCATGATTTTGCCTCACCACAGGCCTTAGAAACATAGGGCAAAATCATCCTGGAAAGAAATCTCTAAAATCAAAAGCCAAAATAAATCTCCCTCTGGCAAGTTCCCTACTCAAATATATAATTTCAGATGTGGGAAGCCCACTGTTACAGTTATTACAGTTGATGCCTTTAAACCCCTTAATTTGTAGCATTCCTTGCTAACCCCAATATGCCACACTTGTACTCTGGTAAATTTGAAACCAGGACAGTTCCTCTTACCTTTTCTGGTAATTAAGGTATTCGGATCCAGATAGGTATGATGCAGCAGGGAATAATTGGACATCTTGTTTTCTTTCATGCTTTGGAAGGAGCTGTACTTGACTACTAAATCCAGGCTTTTCAAATCTAAACTCTTCCCGAGAAATTGACATATTTTCTGTATACTGCCTCTTATGTCCTAAAGAAGAAAAAAACTATAATACATGTATGAAAGACAAGGACAACAGAGAGTAGAAGATGAGAAGGAGGGTGCTTTACAAGATGTAGGAGAAGAGGGAAGAAGAGAGGAATGATTCAGAGAAGAAAGAACAGATTGAAAGTGGATTCCAAGTGAGGAATACAGAGAAAAAGGCAAAGAGGTGAGACCATGGAGACACAGGATGTGCGTTAAATAAAGAATTTCCCAGGATCGTTGAATTCTGGACTACTCAATGAAAAAGGCTGGAACTTTCAAATATTAGAAATGCTCTGGATTCTAATAATAAGGAAGAAGAGATCTAGAAAGAATTTCATTTGAATTTTAGACTTTTTCTTAAGGCTGGTAGGCTTTTGTTCTTTTTTCAAATACTAGGCATTGAATGTAAGTCCTCTGCTGTGAAACACATCTTCATGCTTTTTATGTCTTTAGTACTGACCATGTTGTCCAGACTTTGTTTAATAGTGACAGTTAAGTTGTCCAGACTCAGCTCAAACGTGTGCTTCTTCTGCACCAGCATCCCAGAATACTAGCATTATGGGTCAGACCATAATTTTTTCACTCTTACACTGATCCCATGACCCCCATTTACTATCAAACAAGAAGACAAACAATCATGACAGTAAATACAAATAAAGTTATTGTGTGATTCCAAAGTAGAAAAACAGTAAGGTGTCAGATCATTCACCTGAACTAAGGTTGGCAGCAAAGAATTCTTGTTAGAAATGGATGGCATGCTGTAAACAAAGACAGTTTTGATGACATAGCCAGAGGAAAATTGTAAGAGTGTGTGTTTTCTGAAGTGAAACTAAATTTCATGTGCATGGATATTTTAATTTTCTATAAGTTATCCCCAAGACATGAAATTCCTTTTCCAATACTATGGTCACACTTACACATTTAGTATGTTGTTTAACATTTTCTAAATATCTACTTACATTGATGTTTTAATCAGTATTCACATTGCAAACTGATATATAGTAAATTCAGCTATGTATGTAGTTACAGTTGTGGCATTATAGTATATATATAATATGTAACCATGAGGTCAGTGAAATAAATCTATCAGCTCAGACATGTGCATTGTACTATCTTCATGTTGAGAATAATCAAAACACTAACTAATACTATAACGTGAAATTATTTGTTAGCAATCAGTTATCTTATGGGATACAAAACATGAGAAATTGTTCCTCATGTAGAACTGCACTCTGCAGATCTCACATTAAGCAGGGTTTCCTATTTCTATAGCACTTGACCTCTCAGAGTGTTCATGCAGACTGTTTCTCTGTGTTCATCTCTCTCCTACCAGTCTAAGGGATTCTGTGGGGGAACCAGCTTCAAAAAATGCCTTCTCATCTCTACCAGAAGCAGCACATGTCCTACCCACAGAAAAGTTTACAAACACCAGCATGACCAAAAGCCATCACAGTCTTCCTTGGTGCAGAGAAAATATAAAATCCCATTAAAATGGTATAATTTTAAATGATGAAAGGGCAAAAATTTATTGGCAGTTAACCAGGGACTTCATCTCACTTTTAGTGACTCTTCCTGGGACTAAAATTTGACAAGAGAGGGCAAATGGCAATGCTGGGGGTTGGAACATAGGAGAGAGTGCAGGTGACAGTGAGATGGCATGTGATGACTGTAAGCATGCCCTTTACCTTTTGCAGCTCTTCATAAGACAAAACAAGGAAATTTTCCCTTCCTCTCAGGGACATCCAGCCACGAACGTGCTCAAACCATGATCCCCAAGGCACTGCATGGAGAGAAGCAGGAGACATGATAGATTAAAAACTGTGAAAGTATGTTTTGACTTTATAATCTTCACTCCCACCCAAGACTTTCACAGCTTTACTAACCTGACCCATAACACTTGGCCTATACCAGTTGCACATATTTTCAGTGTATAATGTACCATTTATATGCATGGTGAAATGGTAAAGTTAATTAACTTAATCTTAACTTTCCATATGTATCTTTTGTGTGTATGTGGGGTGAGCAATCACATAGATTACATTGGCAGGGGGATTCCTCTGGGAGGAGCATTTACATTTCAATGCACTAAGCCAGAAACAGTTTGAATAGCACCAGGTCTTTTACTGGCACCTTCTGTGGTAATCTACTTTTCTTTTTTATTTTAGAAATAAAAGGAGGAAAATACTAACAGATCGACAACATTTTACAAAATAGCAAAGGATCAGTACAGACATTACAGAGATACAAACAGAGTGGTAGGGAATTAACAATGCTTATTGTATTACATATTGATATCTTCAATGTAGTTTCTCAGGAAAACACATATAGACATACAAAGCTAATCAACCAATGCCTCACTGACAGTTTCTTTCAGCAAGGAAATACAGGACAGTAGAACACCTGTGTTAACTATCCTGCATATACATATATACAAACTTTCTCTTTCTTTCCCTTCTCTTTTCCCATATTCCAGTTATCCTTTACCTATGAGTGTTTTCCTATCAATTCCCTATGTCTGTCATATCTCCTAGTTTAAATTAATTCTTTCAGGCTTTACACTAGAGAAACAATGCAGTGCTTGCACATGTATGTCTGATTTATTTCGCTTATGAGTATGGTCTCTAGTTGTGACCATTTGCCCATAAAAGCCTCGAGTTTATCTTTCTTTACAGATGAGTAATATTCCATTACATAAAAGTACCACAATTTTCTTATCCAATCCTCAGTGGATGGACATTTGGGTTGCTTCCACATTTTAGCAATTACAAATTGTGCTGCTATGAACATAGGTGCACATATATCACTGTGATATGATGTTTTTAGATCTTCTGGGAAAATACCCAGCAGGGGCATAGCTGGGTTGAATGGGACCTCTAGACCTAGTTTTCTGAGGAATCTCCACACTGATTTCCACAGTGGTTTCACCAGTCTGCATTCCCACCAGCAGTGGAGAAGGGTTCCTATTTCTCCACAGCCTCGCCAGCATTTGTTATTGGCTGATTTCTTAATGCTAGCCATTCTTACTGGGGTAAGGTGGAATCTCAGCGTTGTTTTAATTTGCATTTCTCGAATGACTAATGATGTTGAACATTTTGTCATATATTTATTTGCCATTTGTATCTCCTTGTCTGAGAAGTGTGTATTCATCTCCGCTGCCCATTTTTGGATTGGGTCTTTGAATTTGGAGGGGCTGAAGTTTTTTATTCTTTATATGTTCTAGATAGAAGGCTTTTGTCTGAGGGACAATCAGCTAAAATTTTTTCCAAGTTTGTGGGTTTTCTTTTTACTTTGCTGGTGATTTCTTTAGATGTGCAGAAACTTTTCAGTAGAATGAGATCCCAGTTGTTGATTCTTTCAAGTGTTTCACGTGCAAATTGGTTTTTGTTCATGAACTCTCTGCCTACCCCTGTGTCTTCAAGGTTTTTACCTATCTTTTCTTCCAGTAGCTTTAGTGTTTCTGGTTTAATATTGAGGTTTGTGAACAATTTTGACCTGAGTTTGGTGCATGGTGATAGGCTTGGGTCTATTTTCAGTCTTTGGCAGGTAGCAAGCCAGTTGGTAATCTACTTTAACCCCTTTAGAGAGAGGGTTTCTGGATCAAGGTTCCTTGTCTCAAAGGCTCTACCACCAATTAATGTTGTCACTCTGGGAAACAAGCATTCACTGCTTCAATGAATGAGAGGCATTTAAACTATATGCAATCACACCTTTCTGCACTGGACCCAAAGGGTCGATGGTCAGCTCATAATGCAAAAGAAATTTATTCATCTTCAACTGTGCCATGCCTTAATTCTTCCACCTTTGCTCAACAGTTTATATCCAATACTCATTTGAAGCCCACAAAAAATTCTTTCATAGACTCCCATTTGAAGCCTCTGTAGTCCTTGACTCCTGCCTAAGGATCCTGTCTTCACTTATAGTCAAAGAATGAAAGAGGCAGAGCCTCCCAGAGGCTCTCATCAAAGGTGATGGGATCCTCTGATTTGCAACTGGAGATAACAATCCTTTTAGGAAGCAGATGCTCTCCTTGCTCATTGGCCAGAAGAAAAAGAAATAATACAACCTTCCTCCCAAATTGAAATACAGGCATAAAATACACACAAATGTTGAACAGAAGTTCAGTTATGATTGTAATCCGTTTGTTTATAAACACACATAAATAATAAGCTCAGTAAGTAGAAGAAAAAATATATATACCTTAAAGGAAAAATACTTGCCTATTTTTGTACATTAATTTTATGTTAAAACTATCATGCCTATTTCATATAGCCTGTGAGAGCTTTCATATTCATGGACTTGACCAGCTGTGATGGAGATTCTGCAGTCAGTAAAGGCAAAATCACTTATTCTTTTGTCCTTATAGACAGTATGATGACTCCAGGACCATAAAATAGTAACAATAGTAGTGCAGGAGTTGTTGGCAGCAAATTTTTAAAAAGAGTTTCTCATTTGGAAGAGAGAAAGCAGAGTAGTATTACACATTATTGAATAATTGTCTTTATTAATGAATTAGTTTATTCAGGAATAAAAGAAATGCAGTTTGTATGAGTGAAAGAGGGCAGAAAATAAAGAAACTTCAATCACTGAAAAAAGAGCATTATTGAAGAGTGTGAATGAGAGGATGGTGGTTCTGGTGAGAAGAGCGATGGCAGTGTTAGCAGGAAAAGTGTAAGCTCACACCCTGTGCCTCTTCCATTGTCCCTAGCATGGTCATACTGGTGGGAAGAGTGCATACCCATGTCCTGCACTTCTCTCAATCTCCCTGGAATGTCACTGCAAGAGGCAAGAGTGTAAGCCCATGCCCTGTACCTCCTCTGTTGTCCTCAAGATGGTGGTACCATTGAGAGGAGTGTTAGTCCATAGTAAGCACTTCCTCCATAGTCCTGGAATGGTGGTGCCATTGAGAGAAGTGTAAATTTGTGCTCCTTCCTTTTTCTATTGCCCTGGGATGGCAGTGCCAAAGAGAGGCATGTAAACTTACACTCCTCCCTTTCTCCATAGCCCCAGGACAGTGGTGCCAGGAAGAGGAGACATCTAGAGGAACAGACACCTCCTAAGAAAGCCTCAACATCAGTGATTAAGGCTATTTAATATAAGAGAACTAAAAGCAACAACACAGAAAACAAAATAAAATAGAAAATGACAAGACAAAGAAGCAAAATGCAATCTCAAATGCCTAGCCCACCCAGAAAAAGTCCAGAACACAGATAGATAGAGGAAATGGGAAGCTAACAAATGAAATTTTCTGAAATGATAGCAGCAGATGTGAAAAAGCAAGTGGAAGAGGCCACAGAAAACATAATCTCCAAGGTGCAAAAAATATCACTGTAAAAATAAAAGACATTAAAGCAGACACAGATAAACAAAAAGAGGAACTCAGGAAAACAATGGAAACCAAGAATGCCAAACATAGACCATGAATGGAATCAGTGAAATAGATCCAAACAGAAATGCAGGAGATTAGAAACTCCACTGAAAAACAAAGAATGAAGGTGAGGATAGAATACCAGATCTAGAAGATAGGCACGCAGCTAGTGACCAAGAAACAAAAGGTACCTTAAAAGTCATAAGAGATCACAAGAAGCCAATCCAACAGCTACAGGAAGAAGCAAAGAAAAATAACATGAGACTGATTGGAATCAGTGGGAAAGCTCGAGACAGTGAAAAAACCATTAAAAACCTCTTTCCAGAAATAATGGCAGAAAACTTCCCAAACATAGATAAAGAATTTGACATACAAATAAATGAAGTATATAGAACTCTAAATAGCCATGACCAAAATAAATCCACACCAAGACATACAAAATTTCAGAAATTCAGCATAAGAATAAATAGTAAAAGCACAAAATAAAAAAAAAATCACCTATAAATGAAAGCTCATCAGAATAACAGCCAACTTCTCAACACAAATACTCAAACCAAGAAGAGCTCGGAGTGAAGTATTTCAAGCCCTAAAGTAAAATCATCTTCAATCCAGGTTGATGTACCCAGCAAAACTCTTTCAAAATTGATGGGCAAATAAGATACTTCACGACAAAGAACACCCAAGGAAATTCATGACCAGCAAACCAGCTCTATAGAAAGCAGTGAAACACATATTGGAAAGAGATAACAAAGACCACAAAAACAGAAACACTAATAGAAAGAAGCCACAAGGCAGGGCAAGCAATTAAACAGAGCAGAAAGACAAGGAATAAACAACAGGGAAACAATATGGAAAAGAAAAGCTAATATGTATCAGTTATACTCATCAAAGTAAATGGCCTCCACTCACCAGTCAAAAGAAACACTGGCAGAATGGATCAAGAAGCAAAATCCAGCAATATGCTGTATTCTGGAAACACATGTAACCCGCAAAGAAATTCATAACTAAATTTAAAGAATGGGAAAAATTCTCTATGCCATAGGAACCCAGAAAAAACCAGGGCTAGGTATTCTACTTGCAGACAATGCAAACTTTAAGCCAAAATTCATCAAAAGAGATAAAGAAAGTTCCTACCTACTCGTTAAGGGAAAACTCCAAGAAGAGTTAGCAATCATAAATATTTATGAACCAAATACAATTGCACCCAACTACATAAAACAAATATGAACAGACATGAAAAGCCAAATAAGCACCAACACAGTTGTACTGGGGGATCTTACTACCCACTCTCACGAGTGGATAGACAAACTAGACAAAAGATCAACAAAAACTATTCAAATTAAACCAAGCCTGTGAACAAATAGACTTAGTAGATGTCTACAGAGTGTTCCACCCCACAACACCAGAATACACATTGTTCTCAGCTACACATTGAACATTCTCCAAAATAGATCATATATTACCTGACAAAACATTTTTAAGTAAATGTAGAGGAATTGAAATCATCCCATGAATGCTATCTGACCCTAGCAAAATGAAACTGGAAATCAATGACAAAGGAAACCGCAAAAATTACATTAACCCATGGAAATTAAACAATACCCTTCTAAACAACCAATGGGTCACAAAGGAAATTAAAGGCAAAATTAAACAATATATATAGTTAAGTGGTGATTCTGATATAATAATATACCAAAACATCAGAGATACAATGAAAGCAGTCCTACAATGGAAATTTATAGGTACTCATATGTCAGGAAAACAGAATAAGCTTAAATAAACAACCTAAAGTTGAACTGCAAAAGGGTACAAAAAGAACAAATCAAACACAAAACTCAAATGAGTGAGGAAATTATGAAGAGCAGAAATTAAAGCAATGGAGACTAAGAAACCAATACAAAGAATCAATGAATCAAAAAGTTTCTTTGGAAGAATAAATAAAATTGATAAACCATTAGCCAACCACATCAAAAAAAGGAAACAAAAAACACAAATTCATGCAATTAGGAATGAAAAGAGGGAAATTATAATGGATTCCACAGAAATTGAGGAGATCATCCCTATATTGTAATAAGATGGAAAACACAGAAGAAATGGACAGATTCTTACACAATTGTATTGCCAAAATTAAATCAAGAAGATATAAAAATTCTAAATAACACAATAACAGCAAATGAAATTGAAAATATAATTAAAAATTTACCAACAAAGAAGAACCTAGGCCCTGATGGATTCACTGCTGAATTCTACAAAAAAAATTTAGAGAAGAACTAATGTCACTAATGTTAAAACACTTAGTTCATTGAAAGGAACAGGAAATGCTTAATTGTTCGATCAATCTTGCATACCTACATCTGGTAATATGAGTATCTTTTTTGAAGAATACAATATGTAATATAACAACTATTGTTAATTCCCTATCACCTTGTTTCAAAACTCTGTATCATTTTTACTGTTTATTTTTCTTTTTTTCTCTTTAAAGTTAAAAAGAGAAATTAAAGAAATTGAAAGGGAAGAAGTACTTCCAAAGTCACTCATGGAAACAAGTATTACCCTGATTGCAAAACCAGAGAATAACACAACCAAGAAAGAAAATTACACACCAGTCTTCCTAATGAACACTGATGTAACAATCCTTAATATGATAATGGCAAACAGAATATAACAAATCATCAAGAAGATTATATATCATGACCAAATAGGATTCACCCCAGGGGTGCAGGATGGTTCAAATATGAAAATCAATAAATGTAATACACGATATTAAGAGAATCAAAGACAAAACCCACATGATCTTTTCAATGGATGCATAAGAAGCATTTGACAAAGTCCAATACCCATTCATGATAAAAAAAAACTCTACATAGAATTGCAATAGGAAAGCTTTACCTCAATCTTTTAAAAGGATTTATGACAAATGAACAGTTAATATCATATAAATGGTCAGAAACTCAAAGTTTTTACCCTAAAATCAGGAAAAAGACAAGGATGTCTATCACTTTTATTCAATATAGTTCTGGAAATATTAGCCAGGGCAATTAGACAAGAGCAAGAAATAAAAAGAATAAGGATAGGAAAGGAAGAAGTTAAACTGTCATTATTTGCAGATGACATGATACTCTACATAGAAGATCCCAAAAATTCCACCAAAAGATGTCTAAATTTAATATCCAAATTCAGTAGTGTGGTGGGATACAAAGTTAATACTCAAAAGTCATTAGCATTCTTGTACACAAGTAACAAACTCACAGACAGAGAAATTAAAGAAAGCACACCCTTCACAATATCATCCCCAAAAATGAAATACTTAGGAATCAATCTACAATAGGCTGTAAAACATCTGTACAGAGCAAATTACTGTACCCTAAGAAAGGAGATTGAATAGGATATCAGAAAATGGAAAGATATCCCTTTATCTGGGATAGCAAGAACCACCATCGTGAAAATAGCCATACTCGAAAAACTGCTAAACATATTTAATATAATCCCAATCAAAATAATAGTAGCATACATCATAGACTTAGAGAAAATCTTCCTGAAATTCATTTCAAACCAGGAAAGACCTAGAATAGCAAATGCAGTTCTGTACAACAAAGGCAAATCAGGGGACATCACAATCCCAGACCTGAAATTACACTTCAAAGCTGCTATGATTAAAAATCAGCATGATAATGGCAAAAAATCAGGCATACGGATCAGTGGAATAGAATAGAAGATGCATAGGCATTACCAAACACACTCAGTCACCTTATCTTTGAAAAGGGAGCCAAATATATTCACTAGAAGAAAGATAGTT
>NW_004955609.1:312572-335861 GCF_000276665.1 Chinchilla lanigera
GAGCACAGACTCGAGCCCAAGTGTCTAGCCGCTCCTGGAACACTGGCTCTCGCTGCGCAGGGCGCGTGGGGCTGAGGGTTTGTTTGCCCCGCCCACAGCCAGAGAAGTTCCTGGGGCTTGGGCAGTGGGGTCCTGATGCAAGCGCTGCCCTCAGGGAGTAGCTGGGAAATACCTGGCTCTCTCCGTGCGTTTCAGCTGGGAACCGTGGCAGTGTGGATGAGCACAGACTCGAGCCCAGGTGTCTAGCCGCTCCTGGAACACTGGCTCTCACTGCCCAGGGCACATGGGGCTGAGGGTTTGTTCACCCCGCCTGGCTCTCTCCGCGGGTTTCAGCTGGGAACTGTGGTAGTGTGGGCGAGCACAGACTCGAGCCCAGGTGTCTAGCCGCTCCTGGAACACTGGCTCTCGCTGCGCAGGGCGCGTGGGGCTGAGGGTTTCGAAAGATAGTTTCTTTAATAAATGGTGCCAGAAAAACTGGATTTCCAAATGCCTAAGACAAAAACTAGACCATGTCTATCACCACACACTAAACTAAAGTCAAAATGGATCAAAGATCTAAATATTAAAATAGAACCACTAAATTTACTGGAAAACAAAGTTGGCAAAAAATCTCAAAGACATAGGTGTAGGCAGAGACATTAACAAAAGCCAGACAGCAAGGAAAATACTACAAAGAATCAACAAATGGGATCTCACCTCATTAAAAAACTGTTGCACAACAAAAAAATGACAGACAGAATGAAAAGACAATGCACAGCGTGGGAAAATATTATAGGCAGTTGTTCCACAAACACAAGACATATCTAGAACATGTAAAGATTTGAAACATCTCAGACACCCCAAATCAATAAGTGGGTGTCTGAGATGAATAGGCACTTCTCAGATGAAGAAATGTAAATGGCAAATAAATATATGGAAAAAGTTCAACATCATTGACTATTCAAAAGATGCAAATTAACACAACACTGAGATTCCATCTCACCCCAGAAAGAATGGCTATCATCAAAAAATTAATCAATAACAAATTCTAGGAGGACTATGAAGAAGTCCTTCTACATTGTTGGTGAGAGTCTAGACTAGTGCAACCACTGTGGAAATTAGTGTAGAGATTCCCTTAAAAACTAGGATTAGAAGTCCCATTCAAATCAGATATTCCACTTCTGGATATTTTCCTAGAAGAATTAAAAACATCATGCCACACTGATTTATGTGCACCCATGTTTATAGCAGTACAATTTGTAATAGTTAAATCTTGGAAACAGCTCAGGTGCCCATCAACAGAGGAATGAATAAAAATCCTGTGGTTTTCTCAATATAATGCAGTACTACTCAGCCGAAAAGAAGGATAAACTTGAAAATTTTATAGGTAAATGCATGCAACTCGCGGCCACATTCATAAGTGAAATAAATCAGACCCATATGGGTAAACATTATATTGTCTCACTAGTGTAAGAAAATGAACAAGGAAATAAGTTACAAAAGGAATAAAGGGAAAAAGGAAAAAATAAATGTGTACACAAGACAGTTAAGATAGTTATACAGCTAATTTCTCTTAGTTCATTAAAAACTAAGTTTTGTGCTAATGTTTTATGGACAAGATATCTATATCTCTTCTACTATGAATAACTACTGTGAAAACAACAGTATGCAAAGTATTAACTATTGTAACTGTCCTACTAACTTGTTTGGAAACTCAGTTTCATTATTATGTTTATCTTTTCTTCTCCTTAAAATAATAATAGGAATGAGGAACATGGTTGAAAGTAAAGCATAATCCAACAGAGCTGGTTGAAATGCCTACATATCAGCAGTCAGCACAGAGGTAATAACTGTCTTTTGTAATTGCAAGCCTGGCATTAACATGCTGAAAAGTAACCTGGCACTATTCAGATGATCATGTGATATTTGTTCAGTATTCTCCTGATACAGTGCAATACATTTACTGATTTGCATATTTCAAACAATTCTGGTATCTCTGGGATGACTCCTACTTGGTCATGGTGTATAAGCTTTGTGATTTGTTGCATGCTATTTGCCAGTATCTTATTGTAGATTTTGCATCAGTGTTCTTTAGGGAGAATGGCCTGTAGTTCTCTCTTCTGGACAGATCATTCTTTGGTTTTGGTATCGGGTAATACTTGCTTCCAGGAATGATTTTGGGGCTATTGTTTCCCTTTCAATTTCATTAAAGAATTTGAGGAATAATGGCATGAGATCTTCTCTAAATTTCTTGTAGAATTCAACTGTGAATCTGTCAGGACCTGATGGCTTTCTTTGTTAGTAAGTTTTAAAGTACTTCTTCACTTTCATTGACAGATATTCCTCACATACAATTTTTATGTCTTCTAGACCTAGCTGTGATAATTCATTTTTATCCAGGAATCTGTCATTTCTTCTGACCTTGTACAGGTGTGAAATATAGAATCATGCTAGACCTTGGCTAGGGGTGGAGTTTGTTCACATATTTAGATCACTGTGGCCAAGCTCAGTTTTGCAATATATGCAAAGTATCCTCAACTTTGAACAAACTGCAATATTATATTATGATATATTATATCTACTTTAAAATTGTACATGGACTGCAGGACAATGCGAGACACACACTGGTAGGGATATCCAGATTTTAATATACTCTGAGAAAATTTGTAAATTTTATTTGTTTCTTTGCTTGCTTGCTTTTTGAGACAGGGCCTCACTATATAACTCCAGGTGGCCTTGAACTCACTTGCTAATCCTCCAGCCTTTGCTTCTGAAGCGCTGAGATTATTGGCCTGGGCCACCATGCCCAGCTAAATATTTGTAAAATTAAAAGTATGCAAATCCCAGAGATTCTACTACTTTAACATGCAGAAATCCCAAAATCATGCAAAAATTTTTCAGTTGAATGGAAAAAAGAGAAGTAAGAGAGTTTTGGAAAGATGTATGTTTAACAAAATGGAGAGAGCTGATGGTTCTTTTGTCAGCAAACTGAAATAGAAGCTGGCATTCAAGAGTAACAAATGAAGAGAGTGGAGAAAAAGAATGGAGAGTCTACAGCAAACTCTGGAGAATCAAGTAGCCAAATTAATAAAGGAGGAAATTGGTGGTGGACTAAAGTTTCCCAGCTGTATACCAAAAAGAGGAAGACAGCTTATCTGGTTCCAGTGGAGTGACTCCCCTGTTAGTGAAGCAGAGAGACTGAGTTGGGCCCAAGGGAGTTCCAACACTGTCCTCTGAGTTTCCTGTCTCCTGCATTTACAATACACTCACCAAGTCCTTGGAGGAACCAGTGCAAATACTGTTCCAGTGACTCTGCTTTTTGAGTATGGAGATATGCATTCCAGAAATAAAAACCAGACACAAGAACATCTCTGGGGTTTCTGATTACATAAATCACCTTAAATAGAAAACATGAGAAAGGAAATTCAAAACAGCCATTTTCTATCATTTGATCTCTAACATTATAGAAATGTAGGAGATTTGAGAAAATCCCTATCAAATACCAATGAATATTTTAATGACTTAGTTGCAGAATTCAAGAATCAAATATACATTTTAGTATCCCTATACACTAGTCTCCATCATGATATAAAATATAAAATAGAAAGGAATACATTGTGCTTCCCTCCTGAAGTAGCAGGCTTCTCATGAGGGGAAGCTTCTAGAAAGTTTATAAGGTGAGAGATGCATGTAACTGTGCTTTACTAGAATAGTAACACAGAAGACAAAAAATGCAGACATCTGGTTTTTTTACAATGTTTAAGTCTATGTATCGGGCCATCTGGTGGAGGAGAGAGTGCCAGAATAGATTAGACGTTCTCGCTATAGCAAGCTCAAACTGCGTCAGACTATTTTGATAATCTGTCACAGAGTGTTGCTTGCAAAGACATCTCCATTCATATGTCATGGGTGTATTAATGTAAAGGTCACTGGAGGGATAACTGGAAAAATAGTTGTAGCCCAGCAAGTATTTTCCACCAAGAGTGGGAAATAATTGTAAGGCACAGGGAAAAAAATTTCTAGAGAAGTAAGAACGTTCAAAATCTGGTGGATGATGCTTAGCAGTTATATACACATATCTATATTCATCAAGCTGGTGTTAAGATTAGTGTACACCTCATACTCGCTTTCAAAATTCCTTGCAATGTGAACAACACAATTTTATTTTGAATTTTACCTCAGTTATATTTGGGACATTATTCTTAACTTCACCTCTTATTAAGCTTCAGTTTCCTACTGCAAAAGAATTAGTAAACCCTAATAAGACACATGTAAATAGGTGCACCAGCACAATTTTATTGTGCTGCAAAATTGTAAAGCTAATTCTCTAAAGACAGAGAATATTTTCCAACTTTTTCAGTGTAGTATAGGAAACACATCCAAACAGGTAACAAACAAATACAACTTGTGTAAGTAATATATTTTAAAAATTATCCATGATCTGTTGGTCCTAGCTAGTCACCGTTCCCTCTGAAGATGCTATATATGTAGCATGGGAGACTGAAGTCGATGGTGGTCTTAATAGACAGCTTTATCCAATAATATCAGGACTCAAAATATTCAGCCAAGACTTCGGAGTAGGCATCTGGAATTAGGCATTGACTTGTGAATCTACATACATTTTAGATAATTCTGATTTGGTTGGTCACACCTACATGATGGGAGGCATTGTTTTGAATTAAAGTTGGCTAATTTGTCTTTCATAACAACAAAACTTCACATATTATCACACATATATCACTGACTTCCATCTGCCCACCTCCATAGCCAGGCAAATTCCTAGAATCCCCGATTCTCAGTAGCCTGAGGCCAGGGACAGTGTGTACTCTGCAAGGACACAGCACACTCACCCCGAGTGCTATGTCACAACTCACCCACCACAGAACATTAATCAGTGCTACGTGCATACTCAGCCATTCTCACTCCCAGAGTCTCACACCCCAATTCTTTTCACCTCATTTAAACTCATTCCACTAACCCCCTCTAACCATATCCACCAAAGACCCAGCCCAATGAACTGGACTTGAAATCTCCTTTGGAGTTACCCCAGGAGATCCTGCCTGGAATCCCAAGTTCAGGCTGGCTATGTTCTTTACTGGGTAATCACCATTTACCTAACAAATGTGCCTGTGTGTGTGTGTGTGTGTGTGTGTGTGTGTGTGTGTGTGTGTGAGAGAGAGAGAGAGAGAGAGAGAGAGAGAGAGAGAGAGAGAGACATACTTTCAAATATATCTTAAAATTTATTTTTCTGACACTTCCTCTTACTTATCACTCTGCCCCTAAATTCTGTTTAGGATAATCTGAAATGTTCCCCATCTTGTACTCTTGAGTGGCATGAGAAGCAGCTGAGTTACCCCCACCTGATGCTTGAGAATATCAAGTCCTAACTTGATCTAGGATGTGGGAATTATTTTTGGCAAACGATCAGGGATAAGAAGGTACACTCAAATTTCAGAAGCATTGAAGAAACAGTTCTCCACTTTTGGGCACTCACCTTGGCCTTTGAACTGAAGAAAGACTTTGGGAATAGATGGAAGGGTAGGTGGGAGCTGATGAACATAGGTCTCTCCTTTCCATTTATTAATTCATTCCCATCTTTTGTCTCTATCCAAGGAGAGCGATACCAGATAGGCACAGATTGGCTCCACTTGGGATCCCCCTTGGAGTTAATCAGGCAAACAATCTCAATCACCCAGTTGATTCCTGAATAAATATGGAAAAATGAGTTGACTCACTTCTATTTGAATTGTGAAAATTTTGTCATAAAATACACATAAATAATATTTCTCATCATGACACTTTTTTAGCACATATCTTTGTAGTGCTAATAGTGTTAAGAATATTCCCATTTAATTCACTTATGAGTATGGTGTCAAGTTGTATCCATATACCTATGAAAATCTCAAGTTTATCCTTCTAACATAACAATATGCAATATATTAACTGTGGTTGTTTTACTATTCTGTTATGGAATCTTGTATTACTTTTTTCATATAAAAATAATATTCCCGGGGCTGGGGATTTAGCTCAGCGGCAAAGCACCTGCCTGGCAAGTGCAAGGTTGTGAGTTCGGTTCCCAGTACCAGAGAAAAACCAAAAAATAAAATAAAATAAATTAAAAAATAAATAAATAAAAATAAAAATAATATTCCCATTGCTGTTTAGCCAACCTTCCCAAAACTTCTTCTTTCAAAACAGAGACTCTATTTAGTAACAATTCACACCACTCTTAATGCTGGCCACAAGCATTCAACTTTTTTTGAGGAAATTTCACTGATAGAGATATTTAAGTTTAGTGGGATCATATTGTATTTGTCTTTTTGAGATTAATTTGTTTCCTTCCAGAAATGCTCTCAAGATTCATTCATAAGACCAAAAACAAAACAAAACAAAAAAAAAAAAAACACAAAGATTCATTCATATTGCATGTTGTGTCAAAATGTTCTGCATTTTTAAGGCATATTGATCATTTTATCTATAGCACTTTTTGTTTAAGCATCTATCAGTTAACAAATATTGGGAGTGTCTACATTTTGACCATTTTCTGAAATATTTTTCATGGTATTTCCATTCCTCCTGGCTTTTTAACACTATGTGATTTTCCATGATAGCAGCACTGATCTTCCCGTTTGTATTGTTCCTATCCCCAACTTCACTCTCATCAGCGTCTAATTCATATCCTTTCTGTTGAGTTTCAGAGGCTCTTTTCCAATTCCTGGCCATACTCATTAATCATTCTTCTTCCTGAAAATATCCCTTCCTCACATAATCTGACATCCACTCTTTTTAATTTGATTCAGACACCCTTTCTACTGGTATTTAGTTTAGAAATGTCATTCTCTTCCACCCCTTTTCCCAGGACATAACAAAGACTGAAAATGCCGTAAGTTTTACTAATATACATTTCCCTAATACTTTAGACAATCCCCCTTCGACACCTGATCCCAATGCATAAATATCTAGCTACATCTTTTTCCTTAAGGGGAGTGCTATGATGCATTGCTCTATGGTTCCCAAAGCACTCTGTATTATCTGGCATATAGACGGTGTCCCATCCATTGTTGAATACCTTACAATCACAGTCATAGCCTGTATAATGGAATATTTGTGGTCCCATTTCCTTACCTGATTTGGGGTAAGCGACTGTAAATATATCTTCATCCTGCAGCACAAACTTGTCACGTACTTCTTTTATTATTTCACATTTCAAATATTTGGAAGGAAAGGGTACCCCTTCAAACCACACATACTGATCTGACATGATGATGAGCTCTCTGGGAGCTGTTAAGATTCAAGTTGTATCTTTTGTTTTATATTTTGGTAGGTGCTAAAGGATCTGATTTCATTGGTAGCTACAGAGCAAACATTCACTTTCATTTGTTGTCAAGCCAAAATTTGCTGACAAGGAGAAAGTGTAACGGGTGATCAAGGTTTGTTTACTAAGCAATGTGAAATCATTCAGAAAATATTCTTGCAGTGATGAGAACTTCAGTTCATGGTCACAACTAGAATTTCAAGAAGAAGTAAAAACACATAGAATTGTTAACAGATTTATAAAGGTTTTAAATAAAGTTTAATATTAGAATGGTCTGGTCTAGATAAATAGCTTTTTTTTTTTTTTTTTTTTGTCCTTTTCTTTGAGACAAGGTCTCACTATACAGTTTAGGCTGGCCTTGAGCTACCTTTGTGGGCCAGGATGGTCTTGAATTCACAACTATCCTCCTGCCTCAGCCTCCTGAGTGCTGGTATTACAGGTGTGCGCCACCACAATGAGCCTAAATTGCTAAGTGAATATGGATAGCTCACATAGTCAATTACGTATTTATATTTATTTTGGGTTTTCTCTAATGTCCTGTTTTTGCCTCAGGATTTCACACAGGATACCATATCTTGTACCAGCATCATGTCTCCTTTGACTGTTCTTGACTGTGACAGTTTTTCAGATTTATTTAATTTTTGGTGACCTTGAAGTTTTGGAGATTATGGGTCACTTTTTAGAATGTTCTCCTATCCATTTTTCTTGGTTGGTGTTCCATACCTAGATTTAGCTCATAGCATTTAAAGAGGAGCATTCTAGATAACGTAGTCTTTTGGTTTGGATCTTAAATATTCTCCATCATGTCATGTGTATAAGTATGTTCCCCCAGGAAATAATGTTCACAATGTAGCTATTGGGAGGAAATTGAATCATTAGATCTCCAAACTTCTGCCTGGATTAATCTGATAATGGATTCATAACTTAATTGGCTGTTGGTAATCTGTGGAATTCTAAGATTTGGTGTCCTACTGAAAGTACAATGTCATCAGAGGAGCACACTTAAGGGGTATGTCTTGATTCTGGTCACATTTCTCCCCTCTTTCACATCTGTTATCCAGGAAGAGACCACCTGTCTGTTGCCAAACAATTATGCCAAGATTTGCTTCCCCACTCTAGACCTGAAAGGAACCAAGCCAAGCACATATTGAGTGAAATTTCTGAAAATTTGAGCCAAAATGATCCTATGATCTTAACCATGATCTACCTCACAGTTACAGAAAGCTTGCTGAAATATTCTCACCATCAGCATAACAAGAGTACTTCCTCTTAACTAGCATTGATGGTGTGGAACTTGGTTCTCAGAAGCAAGGTTTCACTGAATCCCTAATGCAAATTCATTTTCTGACCTATCCCCTAGCTGTATGTACATGTTTTACACATGAATCCTAGCCCAGAATATATCCTTGTAAATGGATTCTATCAAGTCTTATAGAGGGACATTCTACTAAATGATGGTCCTGAATGCTTTTAATTGTGACATTCTTGCAAAATAATTTAAAAATCCTAGCACATCTTCCAACTGAGAGGAATATATTAACTAAGTATAGTGAGAGTCCTAGGTGGATCTTGTGCTATACACACCCAAATCTTCAGAGTATGATAAGGAGACAGTTGACCAACTTTCAATAGGTAACATGGATGAGATAATAATTTTGTATAAGTTAGATGCTCTGTTTTCTATAATTTTATCTTGAACATATAAGTCACATCTGTGTTCTTAGGAAACATACACTGAAGCTTTGATGAGACAAAGTAAAAGGGATCCATGACCTACTCTGAAATAGATAGGAAAAACTTAACTTTGTATATGGAGTGAAGAGAATGTGACTATGTGAAAAATCCTGGAAAATCCTTCATTGGTGAATCCGTGTTATCCATCCCCAGATGTTTTATGTGGGTTTCATTACTTTGTAAGTTTTTAAAGCTTGAAGATAACTCAGAATATAAATTTTGGATGAAATCCATTACCCTACTCCAATTCTAGACTGCAAGGAGTTTCAGATGAATTGCAGCTTCTTTGAACACAAAAGTCAAGAATTTATGGTGGATTGACTAGGTCTGCAGGTGCATTATATTGGCTGAGAACTCAACTACAGTACCAAATCCTCATTATCCATTTGAATATAACCATATTAAGAAAGTATTGTGTGCTTTCAGCTTGCAAGGATGAACCTAACAGAATTCTCAAATGTACCACATCAAAGATCCCTAACAGGCATATTCTTTCTTTGGTCCATGGTATTTCTTTCCCAGTGCATCACTGTGAATACACTGGCTTCAAATACTTATGCAAAATTCTAAAGGAAGTGTACTAGTCACCTTCATATTCCTGGCACAAAATACTGACATGACAACTTAAAGGAGATGTTTACTCCTGGTTATTATTTTCAGTCCACTGCTGGCTGGCTCCAAGGCAGAAATGTCATGGTTTAAGATCCTGCCGAGGAAATCTATTCAAACCATGGTAGGCTGAAGGAAGGAAGAAAAAGGAGGTACCATGAATAATGATACACGTTTCCAGGTCTCACCAAAATCACCCAGTTCCAACAAGGCACTACCTATGAAGCGCACATTCAGTTACTGAACCTATCAATGGACGAATCCACTACTGACTGCAGTGTCCCCATGATGCACTCACCTTCCAAACGCAAGAGACTCTGAATGACCTTTTATAAACAAACCCTAGTAAGGGGGAGTCCTTGCATGCATGGTCTGCCTGTTCTAGGAGTACCTGGAAATAGCTACATTTCTAAGGTTTTGGCATAGGCTTTTGTGAGCTTCACTAAGATCATTTTGGCAATGATCTGTTCCTCATGTGGAAGGCAAAAATGTTGAAAGTAGAATATTTGTTAATCAAGAAGTATAAATGGCCCATAGATACATCAAAAATGCTCATGGTTGCCGACCATTACAGAAAGGCAATTAAAACTACATTGAGAAACCATCTTACCTTAGAAAGTGCAGCCATCATCAGGAGATCAAATAATAATAAATGCTGGAAAGGATGTGGGAGAAAAAGAATTCTTCTAAACTCTTGGTAAGCATGACAACTAGTATTACCACTATGGAAATCACTAAGGATATTCCTCACAAAAGTAAAAATAAAAATTACATTTGACCCTCTTCTGGGTAGAGTTAAACTCATCAGATTATAGGAATACATGTATATATGCATGTTCATAGCATCACAATTCATAATAGCTTGTTCTTGGAGACAGCGTGGTTTTTGGCCATCAACTGATAAATAAAGAAAATGTGGTCTGGATACACAATGGATGACCACATTGCCATAAAGAAAAAAAAACTTGATGCATTCCTAGGAAAATGGATAAAACATTAAAATATAATGTAAAGTGAAATAAGTCAGATATGCATGCTTAAATATCACAGGATTTCCCTTATATGAGAAACTAAATATATATCTCAAAGATGCATAAATAAAAAGGGAGACATGAAAATAATGACTCAGATTATGTGCTCCATTGTTCAAAATTACTTTAGTATATATACTTATTTTTATTTATAGTACTAGTTTAGTGAAAAGAAAGTTTTGTACTTTTATCGATTTGTTTCTTCTTGTGGGGCTCATTTTGTCCATGACTTGTACTCTGAATATCATTTTGGCCATTCTTGTAACATTATGACATCCAGGGTAATAACTGTTGCTATTGTTTAGGTATTTTGTTTTGAATTTTTGTTTTCTTTGTTCATAGAATCAAGAAAGGTAGGGAGTGGCTCAAGCTGGACATTGGTCACATGGGTGCAGGGCAGGACAGGGACAGAGTGCCTAAAGCAATCAAGCTACCTCAGTCTTAAAAAGGACATCCTGCCTGGACAATTTTAGTCAATAGTCACAGATATCCTTGCATCTCCTGATACTAGCATTGCCAAAGTATAAATAAGTGCCCCTGTGGTGATTTTCCAGTCCTCTTTTCCCATGCCATAAAGGCCTCCACCTGACCTTAGCGCTTGTGTCTTGTCTTTTTTTTCTACATCCCCTCACCATTTCTCCCTAGATCCACCGAGAGCTGTGCAAGTCATGACAATTTGCTACCTAAACAGGGACACCCAGGGAGGAGTCTCATAGGTGGGATGCTTCTCAGAAAATTTTGCACAAAATAGAGTGGACAGAAGCACACTGTTAGGTCAATAGTTAGCACAAGAGTGTCCTATCGGCAATTACCAGGTGTAAAAATTGGGGCATGTAGGTCTATTGGCCTTAAAAAAATATAAGAAATAGTGGTATAGGCAGCTGAGTTAGATAGACATATAGGCAGTCAGACAGAGCCAGGCCCTAGAAGGAGCCAATATGGAAGACAAGATACCATACAAATGGAGAGGTGGTACTTGCTTTGGGCCAGATCTCAGGACCAAAGACTAAACAAATACACCCACATACCTCTCTAGGGATGGACATCAGGGATTGATATTCTAAATAGGTAGCAATCACCTTGAAGAGTCCTTGACCTAACCCCTTACAGGAAAAGCCCCTGTTCTGTATTCATGCCAGCTTGCTACATGACTCAGTTACCCGTTTGATCCTAATTTAATCAATTTTACCTGAACAGTTCTTATTAGCTGACCATAGTTTTGTCCATTTTTCCCCTACCTTGTACCTACCTCACCACGTGGTTTTGCTCTATAAAAGCCCCTAGAAAACACAGAGTCTTTGGTAACCCTCTCGGACCCCCCTTTTCTCCCTCTCTTGGACAGAAGCTTTCTTTCGCTCAATAAATATACTCTGCTCTTAACCTCCATTGCTCCTAAAATTCATTCTCCAATTTTAGAGAACACAGACTCATCCCAGATGTTGTTCAGGTTGGGAGTTTCTGATTGGTTTCTTGCCCTGCTGTAATTCCAGCTGAGTTGCTACAGCACTCAGCCAATATGGCACTGCAGGTCATGTGGTATGGTGCTGAGTCACTATGGTGTTCAGCCAATATGGCGCTGCCCACTAGAGGCCATCTTTCTTCCACTGAGTCAAAGTACAACTTCCTACTTCCCTTTTTGTAATATCCTGTTCCCTTTTCCCATGCTCCCACCCAATCCTGGCCTGCCATGTCAGGTGGTCTGCCTCCTGAACCCCGCCTCCAGCCTGGGGCTATTTAACCTTGAACCCAATGAAAGATCCTTAGAAGCTCCACGTTTTTCTCTTTCCTGTGGTCTTCTCCATGTCCACAATAAAGGCATTTTATTCTGCTTTACTTCTTTCTGCGCTGGAAAAACCTATCATATCTGGTGCCGTGACTCAGTGCAGGCTGTGTGCCCTTACTAAGGGAGAGAGCTTTCTTTCCCTTGCTTTGAGCCCCCCTGCCAATATTTGCTGTTGCCAGCCTCCATCCAACACCGACCAGCTCCAGTTCTCAAAGGTGAGCCTCCTTTTGTTCCAGGAATTCCTGTTTTCAGTTTTGCTCCATTTTTGAAAACCATAGGCATATGTCAGGTCTCCCTTTCAGGACCACTGTGTCCTTTCCATCCTACAGGACACCCTTCTGCCTTCTTGCTGACAATTGGAAGGGTGGATTTGGGCATTTTCTCCTTTCTTGCATCCCTGAAAGGGTGATGGCCCTCTCAGGAATTTTGAGAACCGGGTGTTTCAGCCACCGGCTCACCTTTGATTTGGCCACAGAATGGGGAACATTACTTCTCATCCTTCAAAGCACACTCCACTCAGTTGTCTATTGTCTAATTTAAATTCTTTAGGACCCCAAGACACTGTTAAACCAAAATGATTAATCTTATTACCAGATGGCCTGACCTCAATATAACCTAGACAATGAGAGCCAATGGCCTCAAGATGGTACTTTTGATCTTACTATCCTTAGAGACCTAGATAATTATTGTTATCTCAACAGCAAATGGAAGGAATTGCCATATGTTTATGCCTTTATTGCTCTCAGGGCACATCCTTCTCTCCTCCAGGCATGTGGGACTGCCCAACTCTGTTTGGCCCATTCCACACCATCAGAATCTCCTCCTAAAGCCACTCCTGACCCTCTTGACAATATTCCTCCTGCCTTTGCTCCCCTTTCACCTTATCCTCAATCTCCACAAGCTGACTCTTTACCCTCTTCCTCTCAGCCCAATCCTAATCAGCCAGACTGCAAACCTGCTTGCCCCAGCCATCTCAGCCAGCAGCTGAATCCTCTTCTCTCTAAGCTTCTTTGCTCATCTCTGAGCCTTCTCCATCTCCCAAACCTGTAGCTCCCCTAGCCGCCACATTCCACACACCGTCCTCAGACCCTACTCCCTCTGCTCCTCTGCCGTCATCCCCACCCTCAGCCCCATGTGCTTGGCCCCATGCTCGATCTCATTCTCCTCCCTGACAATTAGTTGATGGGTCCCCATCCTCTCCAGACACAATGTCTATTTCATATCAAGGTTCTTCTTTCTCTTCTCCCCTCCTCCCCCCCACATCGCCTTCCTCACCTCCAGCCTACCACTCCTGATCTAAGAGGGCTTATGGTAAAAAGTCGCAAGATGGAGACTGCCAGCCACAACAACCATCTTGTGATGAGTCACATGGCCACCGGCAGCCAACTTGTGATGAGCTACATAGCCACCAGTGACCATCTTGTTTTAAGTTGCATGGCCACAGGCGGCCATCTTGTCATGAGTTACATGCTCACCAGCAGCCATCTTGCTGCAGGCCACATGACCATGCTCTGCTATCTTGCCCTGACTCCACTTGCTCACCACCACTCCCCCCAGACTCTACTCACCCTTCACCACCTCCTGATTCATCTCAATCTCAACTTGTGTGCCCTGTACAGGAACAGGCTGACCCTGAGAGGCTAGGTCATATCCATGTTCCTTTTACCCTCTCTGACCTTTCACAAATTTTTAATAAATTGAGGTCTTTTACAGCTGACCCCCACAAATATATTTCAGAGTTAGAATTTGTCACCAGTTCTTATGATTTACATTATAAAAATCTCTTCACTATTCTCAATTCAACTCTTTCTCCTCAGCAAAGAAAAGAGTTATAGGATGCAGCCCAACAAAAGGCTAACATTAAACACCAAGCTAATCCTGATTATCCTGATGGAGCCACTACAGTGCCATTCACAGATCCCCAGGAGGACTCTCAGGGGCCTGAGGGCCCCCACAAGGTCAACATTATGATTGATTGTATTATAGTGGGCCTTAAAAAGATCTCTCATAAGCCTGTTAACTATAATAAACTTGTGGAACAGACTCAGAGAGACAATGAAAATCCTGTCGAGTTTCTGGCACACCTGACTGACACTCTAAGTCAGTTCACTGACAGCGATCCACAGTCAAATGTGGGGATAGTACTTGTTAATTCTCATTTTATATCACAGTCAGCCCCAGATATTTGGGCTAAATTTTAAAAATCTGAGCTCAGCCCTCAGTCTTCACAAAAAGAGCTCTTAGCCTTGGCCTTTCATGTTTTCAATAACAGAGAGGAATGACAGAAATTAGATAAACAGGCTAGCAGACTGGCAGTTGCTAAGGCAGCTACCAAATATCAACATGAGTTTCTAGCAGTGGCACTCAGGGTTCTTAAAGTAGACAAGCCTAAGCAGGCTGATGCCAAACAAGGTGGTGCCAGCAGCAACGCCCAAGCTCCTCCCAGACCATGCTTCAGATGCAGCAACGAAGGACATCGGGAACGAGCCTGCCCCAACCCGTGACCACCCAAGAAGCCTTGTCCCATCTGCAACCTCGAGGGCCACTGGAAATGCGATTGCCCTGCCCTCCAGAGAGTGAGTAAGTCACCCATATCCTTACACTCACGGGACAACCTGTCAGCACGGGACTCATCGATTGCAGATCTCCTGGGCATGGCTGCTGAAGAAGATTGACAGGGTTTGGGATCCACAGCTCCCATTAAGGTATCCTACTTGGAGCCCTGAGTCTCACTGGAAGTCTCAGCTAAGACACTCTCTTGTCTTGTTGACACGGGGGCCACATATAGTGTTCTTCCTGAGTTTTTGGGTCACTGTACTAGATCCAAAGTCTCTATAGTGGGGGTTGACAGCCACCCAAAACAGCCCTTACAAACAAGGCCTATCCCCTGCAGGTTCCAAACTCTTTTTTTCACTCATAGTTTTTTGGTGATACCAACATGTCCCACACCACTAGTAGTCAGGGATATCTTCCAAAAGCTTAACTTTTCCTTTACCTTCTCTCTCCCATAGCTGTCGTTCTCCAAATTGCCCCCACATGTAGTTGGTCCCAACCCTCCCCTCCCTCCTTCACTGGTTGATCCCAAGTCTGGGACACTTCCAGCCCTACCCTTGCTACCCATGCAGTCCCTGTTTTCATCTATCTCAGAGATCCATCAGCCTTTCCCTGTGTTCCCCAGTACCCAATAGCCCCCAAACACCAACAAGGAGTTAAACCCATAATCCAGCATCTCCATGCTAACGGCTTTCTTAAAGCCACCCACTCACCCTGCAGTACTCCTATCCCCTCAATAATCAAACTGATGGCTCCTATGGCTTAGTTCAAGATCTTAGGGTTATCAATAATGCAGTTACACCTATTCATCCTGTAGTGCCTAACCCTACAACATGCTCTCCCATATTCCCCCTTCCACAACTCACTTTACAGTTCTGGACCTCAAAGATGCCTTTTTCACTATCCCCCTGCACCCAGATTGCCAAAATCTCTTTGCCTTTACATGGACAGACCCAGATACTCTTTGATTTCTACAGCTTACATGCACAGTATTACACTAGGGATTCAGAGATAGTCCTCACTTCTTTAGTCAAGCCCTAGCTACAAACCTAGAGGCCCTTAACCTCAAACTCAGCACTCTGCTACAATATGTAGATGACCTCCTTCTCTGCTCCCCATCCTATGCCTTGGCAATACGACATATAGCTACTCTCCTCAATTTTCTGTCTAACCGAGGGTATAGAGTCTCTCCAGTCAAAGCCCAATAGCCTCACCAAAGGTCAAATATTTGGGGCTCACTCACTCCCACCACTTGTTCCATCACTATAGACCATGAAGCTGTCCTCTGTGACCTCCAGGTCCCAACTACAAAACAACAAGTCCTCTCTCTCCTTGGTTTAGCAAACTTCTTTCATCTCTGGATTCCTAACTTTGCATCTCCTGCTCAGTCTCTCTATAAGGCATCAAAGGGCTCCCTGTCTGAACCTCTTGACCCACCAAACCTATACAAAGCTCTTTCTACAAGCTGCAGGAGGCTCTTTTGAGAGCTCCAGCCCTCACCTTACCTGATCCAATGCAACCCTTCACTCTGTACACTTCCCCTCAGGGTCACCATGCACGGGGAGTCTTAGGACATAAAAAGGGACCTTCATTCCAGGCAGTGGCATATCTCTCAAAACAATTAGATAGTACAGTACAAGGATGGGCTCCCTGTCTTTGGACCCTTGCTGCAGCAGTCACATTGACACAGGAGGCAAAAAAGTTCACCCCAGGACAGTCCATCACAGTATATTCCCCACACCACCTTAATGAGCTCATCTCACACAAGACACTTCCTGGTTTAATGACTCCCTCCCACCTACAGGAAGTTCATCTGACATTCATACAAGACCATTCCATTACTATAGTCGCCAGTGGATCCCTCAACCCAGCCACTTTACTCCCCACCTCTGATGAGCTTCCCCAACATAATTGTGTTGAGGTCCTACAGATGACCCCAACTCCCTTTCCCCATATTAGTAGCACCCCATCTCCCCACAGCCTCTGACACATGACTCATAGATGGCAGCTCAACAAACACCAACACTAAGAGGAGAATAGGATATGCCATTGTTAATGGGTCAACAGTGACAGAAGGAAAACCGCTGCCACCTGGGACATCCTCACAAAAGGCAGAACTCATAGCCCTTACCCTTGCATTCACTGTAGTCAAAGACAAGATTGTAAACATTTACACAGACTCCAAGTATAAGTTCAGCATTCTCCACTCTCATGCAACCATTTGGCAAGAGGGGATTTATTAATGTTCAGGGTACCCCTATCACCAATGCTCCTCTTATTTTCAAACTCTTAGAGGCAGCACAGCTCCCAAAACAAGCAGCTGTCATTCACTGCAGGGGACACCAGACTCCCACAGACTCTGTTGCTCAGAGAAATATATTTGCTGACACACAGGCTCAGCTGACTGCTCAACAGCCCTTATCCTTCCTGTCTTCTCCCTCTTATTCCAAAAGCCATGCCCTCACCTCAATACTCATTAGAACAATTACACTTACTCCAAAAACCTGGTTATCACCAAAACACACAAAGGTGGATCTCTCAGGGGCCAAAAATTCTCTCAGACCAACAGGTGCAAACCATCATCACTGACCTACACAACTGTTTCCACATTGGTATTCAGGTCTTATATAAACTCCTAACTCCCATCATCACAATCCTTCCCTAAAGGCCATCACTCACCAGGTCACTCGAAACTGTCAGCTCTGTGCTAAAACTTCCCTCTAAGGACATTTGCCACCCTCTTCTTTCCCAACTCACTAGCTCCGAGGGAAAACACAAGCTGAAGACTGGCAGATTGACTTCACACACATGCCCCCACTACAAAACCTATAGATACCTTCTCAGCTTTGTCTGCACTTTTTCTGGGTGGATAGAGGCATTCCCCACCACATGAGAAACTGATGACATAGTTTCCCAGGTCCTTATACAGGATATCATTCCCAGGTGTGGACTGTCCCGGATTATTCAGTCAAATAATGGTCCAGCGTTTATCTCATAGATTACCCAACAGGTCTCTTCAAGCCTTAACATTACTTGGCACTTACACATACTATATCATCCACAATCCTTGGGCAAGGTGGAAAAGGCAAATGGACTTCTAAAGACACACCTTACCAAGCTTATCTTAGAATTACACCAGCCTTGGCCCCAACTTCTCCCCCTAGCATCAACCAGGCTCAGGGCACTTCCCAGAGCACCCACTTTCCTAAGTCCTTTCAAGCTCATGTGTGGAAGGCCATTTTTGCTTCCTAACTTCCCAACTCCTGACAACCTACCCCCAATTGCTGACTACATCCCAATTCTATCTTTCCTTCTATACCTGTTGCATCAACATGCTGACCTCTGTCTTCCACAACCAGTGGATGGCACACAGCCAGAGCAACGTATAACCCCTGGAGTCTTAATATGTCTTAAAACTTCTAAGCCTATAGGACTACAACCAAGGTGGGGTGGACCCCACTTGGTGGTGCTCACAACTCCTACCATGGTCAAGGTCGCCAGGCTTTTGTCTTGGTTCCACATCACCCAGGCAAAGAGGTGCCCTAGTAATCCAGTCACTCTAGACCCCAAACCTTCAATGCCACAGTGGTCATCACAACTTTTGTCACTCACCCATCTAAAACTCACTCAAACCTTTAGTGAGTCACCAAGGTAACCAATATATTGTTACCCTCTTCTACTCTCAGTTCTTTATGTACTTATCTTAGCGCTTGCCTCAGACTGTGGACTGTTTGCCCAAGCGATTTTCAGGTGCTACATGAGCTAGCCATTATCCTTCTATACTTGATAACAGCCTTTGGGATCTCCACCCTCACCTGTCTACCTCAGGCTTCATGGACATGATCCTGTTTCTGAGCCTTGTGCTCCTCCTACTCCTAACTCCTTCCAGCTATGCTACACAAACACAACCTATCTACACCATAACTCTCTCCCTATCTGACCAAGGGGTAGTGGGTTCTTGCAATTTTACTCCCTCAGATCCCAAGGTTACCTTTCATATTCCATACTGTCAAATGGTGCCCATTCAAATACCTGGGATCAAGACAAGGACAAGGGGACATTAATCAAACTGCTGACTGGACACTCCTGGGTACGGCCATCAGTAAACGCATGTGCCGGCTCCAAGGGATCATGTTGCCATCAGCATAGCTTATACATCATTCCCCGGCCTGCCACTTTTTGCCAATGGCAACGTGTCGATGCTAGCCTCTTCTATCTCAATGCTCTGGGTTTTGAGACCATAGGTATAGATAAAAATGGAAAGATCCTAAAAGATGCAGATCCTCTCATCTCAGCCTGGTATGTAGACTGGGGTGATAAGGTCAGACAAGTAACGTTTTCAATCCCCAATGCATCACACCCTCAGTTCCTTCTGGGTAAGACATGGTTGTCTTAAATTATTCCTTTAATAATTATGATGAAAGCTGGAAAACACCCCTGCCAACTTTTTAATTCTAAAAACCCAGCTGGTGACCCCACTTCCAGTTATAGATGTTCCAGACTATATTTCTGTGGTCTTACAATCTCAGGTCACTCCTCCTATTCCACAGCTTCTTTCACATGTGTATGACACACTGTCACATTCCTCCAACTTTACAGAATGTTGGCTCTGTGTCCCTTATCAGCAGGACCTCTACATGGCAGCTCCTGCACACTGGAATACCTCATACCTGTCCTTTCCACATAATCCAGCCATAGTAGGCCCACCACTGATCTATCCCTCTCAGTAGTGGCCAGCTAATCTCACCTGCTTGATCTCTCAGGTCAAAAATACCTCTCTACAGCTAGACTACCTACCTCACTGCACACACTATATTGTACATACACAAGACAGGGCTGTCTGCCCACCTAAGGGATGGTTTATAGGATGCAAAAAGGAAGCATACACACGTCTCCCTCCAAGGTGTACAGGATCATGCACACTGGCCCTCTTAGTTCCTGCTCTAACCATAAATTCTCAAGATACCATGGAAACATCTCGCCTATCCCAACCTCCAGATATTCACCTAGATCACAAGACTAGGGCTGCTCATGTTCCCATCCTCTAGGAGCAAGCATTTTTGCAGTGTTAGGAATAGGTTGGGGAGCAGGAGGAATAAGCATGCTCAACAGCTATACCACCAGCTCTCCTTAGAACTTCATCAAATGATAGATGACATTACACCTGCCACACGATCACTTCAAAATCAGGTTAGTAGTCTTGCAGCAGTAACTCTCCAAAATCGACATGACCTTGATGTCCTGACCTTGGTGACCTGTGCTATGTTAGCAGAAGAATGTTGCTGCTTTGTAAATGAATCTGGGACTGTTATGGACAAGGTAAAAAAATCTTTGCACCTGGCTTGAAAGTAAACGCCCAGAGCTAAAAAAAACTATCTCTCTCCCCCTACACCATGGTCCTGGAATGACACACTTGGTTCACGGGCACCATTCTTGCTACCTCTTCTGAGCCCTGTAATCATGATAATAACCTGTTTACTTGTAGGGCCCTGCATTTTTAAACTCCTGAATAGTTTTATTCAATCCAGGCTTCATGCAATTATGGCCAATGAACTCATCACTCTAGTAGACATCCCCAGCATGGGTGTTCTTGTAGGCAACACCCATTGTCCCCTTGCCCCCTATCACAGTGACACCCCTATTCAGCAGGAAGCAGTTTAAGAGGAGTCATCGCCCCCCTAAAACCAAAAGAGGGGAATGATTGGTTTCTTGCCCTGCTGTAATTCCAGCTGAGTTGCTATGGCACCCAGCCAATATGGCACTGCAGGTCATGTGGTATGGTGCAGAGTCACTATGGCACCCAGCCAATACGGCATTGCCCACTAGAGACCATGTTTCTTCCACTGAGTCAAAGTATGACTTCCTACTTCCCTTTTTGTAACATCCTATTCTATTTTCCCACACTCCCACCCTATTCTGGTCTGCCACGTTAGGTGGTCTGCCTCCTGAACCCGCCTCCAGCCTGGGGCTATTTAACCTTGGACCCAATGAAAGATCCTTAGAAGCTCCACATTTTTCTCTTTCCTGTGGTCTTCTCCATGTCCACAATAAAGGCATTTTATTCTGCTTTACTTCTCTCTGTGCTGGCAAAACCTATCAGTTTCTATTTTCCTGTATCACTAGGCAGACTCAGCTGGGATTTTCCACTGTTCATGCACACACTTGCCTAGTCCAGCCTCAGACACTAGCATGTGCTGCCAACCACAGGCCTGGATACATGGGGAAAATTAGGCAGGACATGACAGTGGCATGCCCTGACTCTCCCCACTCTGCCACCACCACCAGCACTGCCACGTGCACTTTTGGCACTGGAAATTCACTTGGCACAAACAACACCTGCACTCAAAAATCTGGGCAGAAGTGGGACAACTAGTGGCTTGAGTAGGAGCAATGGCTAGAACGCCCAGTGCCTGAGGCCAACCAGCCAAAACAATGGCTGCATGCAATTCCATTCCCTTCTGCCTGGCCAGCTGGATCCCAAAGAAGAAAAACTCCTTGGGTGCCTCTGCTGTGTGGCCTGCCTGCTACCTGGCCACACCCATCGTACTGCCATGCATGCTCCGATGTCCATGGCCCAGGTCAAAAGAAAAATAAAAAGCCAACAGAGGCAGTGGCTACAGAGATATGAACTGCCATGCTGCCTGGGGAGAGGGAGGTGCACGCAATGGAGCCAATTCCCAGTACTAATAAGACAGGACAATTGAGCCACTGCCAGCAGCTTGTCCAGCCCAGAGGTGATGGAGTGGAGGTCTCATTCAGAGACAAGAACAAAACATTGCTTAAAACTACCCAGACTCTTGCATCATTCAATTGGTCATTCTTTTCTTGACAAAAAGTTAAAAACTATAAATAAAAAAGGATATAGTGGGTTAAAAATGGGAATTAATTATTTAAAGGAGAAACATTTTAAAGGTCTTTTAACAAAAGTATGGATGGCCTCTGGGTATGGCGATTGCAGTTCCACAGTAATAGAACTTGCTAGATTGCTGCCCTGGAGGGATGCAAAAGGCGACTCCTTCTCACAGGAAATGGAGTAGTTTTCTCTCTGTCTCTCTCCATTACAATTGCCATTAAAAGAAAAACCTTTACTTTCTCCATCAAAGTAATTGATGTCAAAGACTGCCTCCGTCCTAAAGATAAAAAACATTTTGCCTTGAGTTAAAAATGTCATATTTCCTAAGATTTACAATAATGGGGATATTTTAAAAGATTCCTTAAAAGAACATAATTCCAATAAAGGGAAACTTTATTCCTTGTTTTTACAAACGGATATAAATTTGAGAATGCAATTGGAAAATAATGGGGTCTGAATAGTCGCTTGATTTTGACATCACATTTGAATGGTGGCAGACCTGATGGTGGCCTCCAAAGGGGTGCAAGCTATGATAACTAGTTCTTATTTGGGTCAGCTTATCGAACAAACACAAATTATCTCAAACTGTTCAGATCAACCCAAAATGATTTTCAGACTTTATTTGGTAATATTAATTGGCTCTGCTCAGTTTTGTGGCTAATTTCTCTGGTGTATTAATTATCATTATCCTTGAGAAAAGTTAATTCAATTTGCTTCTGTTTTCACAGATGAGTCATATTAGGTTAAGGGAAGCTATGTGACCACCTCTTCTTCTGAAATATAGGATGCAGCTTTCTCACTGTATAATCAAAATTCAATTACAAAAACAAGGGGAAATCAAACCCTCACACTTTACTTGGCACCATATATTATTAAATTTTTGAACTCTATGAAAGATGGAAGTAGAGCAGCGGAAGAAAGACAATTCAATCGGGTAAAGCAAAAAACCTAATTTGGGGTCAAGGATATGTTTGTGTTTTGCTAGAGCATGCTGACTGGCTGTATCAAAAAACAGATCTGGAGAAGAAGTTGGCAATGATGAGGCAAGATTTGACCTGAGGCATATTTTAGGAACTGACAAAATGGAAATCAAAGATCTGAATACATCATAACATATATAGATAACTGAGCTAAAAGTTATTAGCCTTCTTAAATCAGAATAATTTATAAAAAGGTATACTGTACATAAAAGATTTTATTCCTTCCAAATTCTTCTCATAAGAGATCTCTGCTGAGGGCTGGGTATTTAGCTCAGTAGCACAGCGCCTGCCTCGCAAGTGCAAGGCCGTGACTTCAATTCCCGGTACTGAAAAAAAACAAACAAAAAAAGAGAGATCTCTGCTAATTAACAACAAAATCTGCATACTTTATTTATAATTATACTTTTTTTATTTTAAAAATAGAAGGAGGAAAACATTAACAGACAGACAAC
>NW_004955609.1:361313-366921 GCF_000276665.1 Chinchilla lanigera
AGAAAAGAGAAATTTTGTATATATGTACATGCATTATAGTTAACATGGCTGTTCTACTGTCTTCTATTTCTTTGCTGAAAGAAACTGTCAATGAGTCCTTGGTTGATAAGCCTTGCATGTCTTTATCTATTTTCACGAGAAGCCACTTTGAAGATATCAATATGTAATACAACAAGCATTGTTAATTCCCTACCATTTCGTTTGTAACTCCGTACTGTCTGTACTGTTGTTTTGCTATTTTGTAAAATGTTGTCTGTCTGTTAATGTTTTCCTCCTTTTATTTTTAAAATAAGAAAAAAGTAAAAATAAGATAATATGCTATGATTCATTGTCCCATACATTCCCACCTCAATGACCTATTTTTCTTCCTAAGAAATACAAAGTGTGTCATATGCTGGTGGACTGAGCTCTGCTTTATAAGTGGCTGAGTTTTTCCTTAGCATCATCATATTGGCTTCCTTCACAGTGTCTTGTATATGAGATTTATCCAATTTAGCAGACAGGACCCTGTAGTGAGAATGTCTCATAAAGTAATTATTGGTCCTGTAACCCCTGAGATGAGGAAGGTTAACTTTGGGTTCCAGTCAGACAAGGGATCATACCATCTGCGGCCCTCATACTCGTAATATAACCTTCTTTCTTCTGCCTCATGGTATAACTTGTGTAGGGTTTCCATGATAACTCCTGAGTTATTAGCATGAAAACAGCATTCTTCATAAAGGGCTCCACAAAGCCCTCCTTGTTCCAAAAGCAGTAAGTTAAGCCCCCTTCTATTTTGTAGTCTTACTTCTGCTAGGGAATTTATCTGATTGTGTAATCATTTCACCACCTTTCGGTCCCCAGCTACATTGCACTCTGTGTTGTTGGTTATCCCATAGAGTCTCTGTAGGCCTATCTCTGAAAGTGCCAGAGCTCCTATCCCAGTGGCCAGACTCCCAGCTATGCTCACTCCGGCCAGAATGGGCATGAAAGCAGGAGCTGCTCTTTTGGCACAACCCTGTCCTTTTTGGATAATAACCTCAGAGAATAGAAAGCAGCACTGTAGTTCTCCCTATATAATCTGCACTCAGGCAATTAGCATAGTTGACAGACAGGGGCCAGTCCCTGTCAGCCTTTGTTTGTGATCTGAACATTTGAATAGCCCTTTAGTGCAGAAAAACCACAACCCCTGAGGGGCTTGTTAAGTGAGGTTTTGTGGATCTGAGCAGCTGCAAAGGACTGGGTTTTTTCCCTGTCCGATGCAGAAACCTCCCTCATACACTGTCTCTATCACTGAGAGGGACAAAGATTCCTCCTCCTCCATGGAGCACATGGGTGAGCTGGGTGTCAGAGTTCGGGGCAACCACTGCCTCATAAAATGGTGGGGTAGACTGAATACATAGCCAACAGTTTTCAACTAATTCAGGGTTGGAGAGGTTTAACATGTGTTGGGTCTCACTAAGTACTTGGTGAACCTCTGACTTAGTGCCCAGCATATTCGTACCTGCAGGGTCAGCCTTTTGAGCCTGCTGTATCTTGGGTTTAGTTTTCTGGGTCTCTGGGACTGGGCAGTACTTTGGGGGTTTTACCCTCAGGATGATTATGGGGCTGGTGTCCCAGACCTGCTGTAGCTCCAGGCACAACAATGGAAATGGGGCCACCCATCTCTGAGGGCTCACTTCCACCCTGGGGATTTTGAAAATTATGCCTAGGTCATATCCAGAGACCTGATTAAAATGCTTACATGCACCCCAAGTGAGCCCAGTGGACCATAGTGGTTCATTGATTTTTTTAAGACTATCCTGACCTGTAAGCAAAACCCCTCTGAGTATCCAGTGTGGCATCCAGCCCACTTTTCCCTGTACACCTGTATGTATTCATCACCTTGTATCCAGGAGTCTCCTCTGAGCCCATGCCCGGGAGCTTCAGAGGCTCCCCACCAGAGGCCAATGGTGTCAAAACCCCAATGCAGGCAATACACTTCCCTCTCTTTATCACAATTGCCCCCCCCCATCAACTTTGGATATACGTACATTCCATCACTGACTAAGGTTAAGTCAGGGTTAGTGCTGTCAGAACGCCACATATACTGGCAAATTGTTTGCTTTTGCATTTCGCAAGCAGGAAAGGAATGTTTAGCTGGATAGGCTTTTCCCTTCCAAAACTGGGGAGTCCACATTTTACATATCAGAACAACAAATGCCACAGTTTGTTGGACACAAGGGAGGCGTAGGGGACTAAGCACAGCCAGGATAAGTCCAATAGAGTCCATTTGGGTACTCTCGAGAGTGTAGTTGCAGAGGTGCTCTCCTTGACTAACTGTGCCGGAAGTTCTTGCTGTTTTTCCCATTGAAGCTGCCGGAAGAATCAGGGCTGTCCAAACTAGCTGGTTCATTGCTGTGGCTGAGCTGGGTTCACCTTTTTCTTAAGCCATTCAGAACACGGGGGTACATGGGCGCTGGGAGGTGATGGAGCTGACAAGGCCTCAGCGATTCACCTTTTCACCCACGTGTGATGGACACACAGTGTGTAACTTGCAACTTTTAAACCACAAGGTGAAATCAAAATTACGTTGTAGGGCCCCACCCACTTTTGTTGGAGGGGCTTTTCTTTCCAGCTTTTAATCAGCACTCGTTCACCAGGCTCATAGGGGTGCATAGGGTTGTGAAGGGGAAAGGGTGTCATTCTAACACAGTCTGCTGTAGCCCCTTCAAAGTCTTTTGTAGTGCCTGTAACTGTTGTAAGCTGAAAGTCCCAATTTCCTGCAGTCCCCCCAGTATGGCACCAAGGGGGGGTGGCCTTCCAAAGGGAATTTCAAAAGTTGTGAGCCCGTTCTGGTATGGGGTACAACGCAACCACAACAGGCCATGCAAAGCATAGTCACCCAATTTGCACCCGTTTCTTGACACAGTTTAGACAGAGTGTTCTTTATGGTACGATTCTGCCATTCTACTTGCCCTGAACTCTGAGGCTGATAGGCAGTGTGTAGCTTCCATTTCAGGCTTAAGGTTGCAGAGAGGCTCTGAACTACTCAACCAACACAAGCAGGCCCATTATCTGAAAAACCATCATGGGGAGCCCATACCAGGGAATGATTAACTCCATCAATGCCTTCACCACTTCTGTGGAGGTTTCAGTCTTTCTTGGCAAGGCTTCTACCCAACCCAAACAGGTGCAAATGAGCACCAGCAAATACTTTCTGTTGCTGACAGTGGATTTTATCTCAGTGAAATCCACTTTGATGTCTTCAAAGGGAAGGGTTCCTTGTCACCGGACACCTGGTTCATGCTGTGGGCAAGAAACTGGGTTGTTGTTAGCACAAGTCAGACATTTGCTGGCCACTGAAGTACACAGGGTCCAGAGTCTGGATGTGTAAAAGTAGCAGCCAAGCAGTTCTGCCATGGCTGTCTTGCCTAAATGGGTTTTGCCGCGTAATTGTTGAATTAAAAATTGTCCCAAGTGCTCTGGCTGGAACACCCTCTCTCTGGGCAGCAACTGCCACCCATTCTTTTCTATTGCTCCTTCTGATTTGACCCAAGCTAGCTCGGCATCAGAATACTTGGGTGGTTGCAGGAGTGGCGCCACCAAGACTCGTGCCTCAGGCAACAAATCTCCCATAGCAGCCCACTTTGCTGCCAGGTTGGCGGCTCTATTATCTCTCGCTTCCATCATACTGCCTTTTTGATGTCCAGGGCAGTGTTTTACAGCCACACAAATGGACCACCACACAGCCTGCAACAGGTTTAAAATTTCCAATGAATTTTTTATATGTTTGCCTCCTGCAGTCAGGAGGCCTCTCTCCTGGTAAATAGCACCATGCACATGTAAGGTGGCAAATGCATAAGGAGAACTTCTCTACACATTCAGTCTTTTGCTTTTCCCTAGCTCCAAGGCCCATGTGAGCATTACTAATTTGGCTTTCTGGGCTGATGTCCCTGGGGGTAGTGCACCTGACCAGACAGTCTGTTCCATTGTCACAACAGCCTCTCCTACCCTCTGAATCCCATCTATTACCATCCTGCTTCCATCCGCAAACAGGGTGAAATCAGGATTCAGAAGGGGAGTGTCCTGCAGACCTGGTCTCGCCAAGTACACAGCCTCAATGGTTTCTACCCGGTCATGTTCCAGTGCCTCCAGTGAGGTAGGCAAGAGGGAGGCAGGATTAATAGCCTGTATAGTCTTAAGAGTTAGACAAGAGTCCTAGAGGTGGGCCCCCTGGTACTGCGCCAGCCTGGTACCAGACAGCCTGTTCCCTCCAGGGCCACACAGTAAGGTCTCCACTGCATGGGGCAAAAACACACTCAACTTCTGTTCCAAGGTTAATTTATCAGCTTCCTTTACCAAGACCACAGCAGCTGTGACAGCTTGCAAACAGGTTGGCCATCCGGCTGCCACATAGTCCAGTCTTTTTGACAAATAAGCCACTGGGTGTCTCCACAACCCCAAAATCTGAGTTAGAACTCCCCTTGCAATCCCTTCCTTCTCATGTATGAACAACTGAAAGGGCTTTGTAATGTCCAGCAAAGCCAAAGCAGGAGCACCTAGCAGCTCCCTTAAGTCATCAAATGCCTTTTTCCATTCTGAGTTCCAATCCAAGGGGAGATTATTTCCCCCTTTCAAGGCTTCATACAGGGGTTTGGCAATAGTAGCAGTTTGGCACCCATAGACGGCAGTACCCCACCATTCCCAAGAATTCTCATAACTCCTTTCAGTTCCTTGGTTCCTTTAGCCCCTGGAGAGCCTGGGTCTGAGAGACTGAAAGGGAACAGGTTTCCTCTTTCAGTGTGAACTCCAGGAACTTTACAGATTGAACACATACCTGAGCTTTCTTCTTAGAGACTCGATATCCCTTATCTTGTGATAGTTCTAACAGCCTCTTTGTCCCATCCTCACATGCTTCCTGAGTCTCTGCAGCTAACAACAAATCATCTACATATTGCAAAAGGGAGACGCTGGGGTTATCTTCACCAAAAGGAACCAGGTCCTTTGACTGTGCCTTCCCAAAGACGATGGGTGAGTTCTTCAATCCTTGAGGTAATCATGTCCACGTCAGCTGGCATTTGCATCCCCCCTCAGGATCATCCCATTCGAAAGCAAATAAATCCTGAGAAACAATTGACAGAGGAATACAAAAGAAGGCATCTTTCAAATCTGACACAGTATACTATTCTCAGTTAGGTGGGAGCAAGCTCAACAAGGTATAAAGCCTTAGGTACAGTGGGGTGCAAAGTCACAGTTAGGGTATTCACAGTCCTCAAGTCTTAGTTGGATCTACATTCAATCGAACCTGGCTTATGAACTGGGAGGAAGAGGGTATTCCACGGAGACTGGATTCTCTCAATATCCCTGCTGAAAGAAGTCTCTGAATATGAGGCTTGATGCCTTTCCTGGCTTCCATAGCCATAGGATACTGTGTCAGTCGGACTGGTTTGGCATGTCCCACCAGCTCAACAATTACAGGAGGGACATGTGCAGCCAGGCCGGGGGGGGGGTGTCCTCCCCCCAAACCTCAGGAAAGAGTTGAGTCTATTCAGGAAGAGTCCGAGGCATCTCAGGTTGCTTCCTATTCACATAGTTCAGGCGATACTCTTCTTGGAGGGGAAAGGAAACAGTTAAGACATGAGCTTCC
>NW_004955609.1:368031-394171 GCF_000276665.1 Chinchilla lanigera
TCAGGTGCTTCTGGATCAAAAGGAGTGTACACACATTAGACCTCCATAAGATGCTTGAGGAATGCTGCAGGACTCTCATTCGGTCCCTGATAGACCTCTGCTACCTTATATAAGTTAGTAGGGTGGTGTGCAGCAGCCAGAAGCCCCTTCCTCAGGACCTGGCAGTGGACCCTGAGCTCCTTCATTCCCTCCTCAGTGTTATAATCCCAATTAGGCTCCCCCTTAGGTAAGACTTGGGCCATTGTTGCTTCCCCTTCCTGCACTGTTCCTCCTGTCTCTAACCTTACTTGTTCCTCTGCTGCCCTCTGAATTCTGTTTCTCTCCTCAGAGATGAACAGAGTCATAAGAATCTGTTGGCAATTGTCCCAAAAGGGGCGGTGTGTCCTGAATACTCATTCTAAGAGCATGATTAGTGCCTATGGCTGTTCCGTGAAGGAGGGATTCTGGTTTCTCCAGTTACACAAATCACTCGTAGAAAAGGGACGTACACCAAGGTGGCTCAGAGGTTTCCCCCTTGTTCCACCACCACTGTCTGCCTAAGGGGCAAAATTGCAACCAGACCCGAAGAGGAAACCTCGTCCTCTTCTCCATCCCCCATAGGTGCAGGGGAGGACTGTTGGCACCTGCAGGCCAGGCCAGTGCAGTCAGCATGCTGGCACCCACTGCTCAGCTGCAATCGTGAAGCAGGTTCTTCATCTGGGGGTGCCGCTCCTGGGACAGGATAGATTGATGGCCCTGCAATACGTGAGACAAGAGAATCACTTTCCTCTGGTGCTGATGGCAATGCAGGGGGCCTGGGACCCAAGGATTTTTCTTTTATAATCAATACATGATCAGGGGCCCCACAGGCGCACATCCTGAGCCACTCTGGCAATGTTTGAGCCACAGCAAGCCAACAGTCAATATAGGGAAACTTATCTGGTTAACCCAGCTTCACAGCCACTATGTCCCAGACTCTGCTGGCTATGTGAGGATCGATCATTCCATCAGCTGGCCAACCCACCCCAAACAAAGGCCATTCCCACTTACACAGCGTCCTAAGCTTTTGCTTTGTCATTTTCACCCCATAGTCGCCCTTATATTTATGAAAATTCTGGAGCATGCAGTTCAACATGATTGGTTTGCTGTCAGAAGCCCCCATAGCGGAAATCCCAAAAGCGATTTTGATCGATCCACACACCAAGCAGAATTACAAGGCTAACATAGTGCAACACTATAGCAGTAACTATGACAGAACAGAGCAGCTGAGCAGGATCAGAATTTTTCCAGGCTTCCAAGTAAGCCACTCCCAGCAGCAGAAAAGACAGGAGGAGAATGGCCAGAATTCCTACCATCTTGTATGGTGAAGCTCTGCATCATTGCCAGTGTTTTTTTTTTTTTTTTTTAATTACATGTTACTGTCTTTGATTGTTTGATCAATCTTACATTCTTATGTCTGGTGGACTGAGCAACTTAGTTGAAAATAATAATATGTAATGAAGCAACCATTGTTAATTCCTATCATTTTGTTTTGAGGTCATGTATCACTTTTGTTGTTTTTGTGTTGTTTTGATTTTGTCTTCATTGTTGTTTTGTTAGGTTTTTTAATTTTTCAAATGAAAAGATTAAAAAGAAACAAACATTAAATCTACTTGGAGGGAAAGTAGGTCGAAATCTTGAAGAAGTAGGTATAGGCAGAGACTTCATGAAAAAAACCATACTGCATAGGAAAAGTTGAAAGAGTCAACAAATGGGGTCTCATCTTACTGAAAACCTTTGCACATCAAAACAATCACAAAGAGTAAAAAGAAAACACAAAATGTGATAAAATCTTAGCCAACTGTCCCTTTTAACAACATGTCCTTATCTACAACATATGAAGAATTTTTTTAAAATAAGGCAAGACCAAATACAACAATGAGCATCTGAGATGAATACACACTTCTCAGGTGGAAAATTACAAATGGCAAATAAATACATACAAAAATGTTCAACACTATTAGTCACTCAAGAAATGCAAATTAAAACAACACTGAAATTCCATCTCATCCCAGAAACAATGGCTATCATCAAGAAATTAACCCACAGCAAATGCTGGAAGGGCTGTGGGAAAAAAGAAACATTTCTCCGTTGTTGGTGGGAGGGTAGACTGGTGGATCCACTGTGGAAATCACTCTGGAGATTCCACAGTAAACTAGTATTAGAGGTCCCATTCAACCCAGCAATTTTCCTTTTGGGTTTTTATCCACAACAACTGAAGTCATCATACCACAGCAATATATGTGCACCATGTTTATAGCAGCACACTTTGTAATAGCCAAATCATTGAAACAACACAAATGCTCTAACTGAAGAATGGATGAAAAAGATGTGGTATTTTTATATAATGCAATATTACTCAGCTATAAAGAGAGAAAACTCAAGGCTTCTATAGGTAAATGGATACAACTAGAGACCACACTCATAAGTGAAATAAATCAAACTCATAAGTGTATAAACATTGCATTGTTTCCTTGGTGTAAGGACCTGGAAGCATAAATGAAATCAGAAAGGTACAATAGATATTGTGTAAGGGAAAGAAACTGCTCAAAAGGAAAGAATGGCAGGCATCTGGAAAAGAGAAAAGAGAAAAAGAAGGAAGGGAAAATATATACACAAGCTAGCTAAGATAATTGTACTACTAATTTCTACTGCTTTATTGAAAGAAACAGTTAATGTTTAATTGTTTGATCAATCTTACATGCCTATATTTGTATATCTGAGTAACCAATTTGAAGAAAAGAATATGTAATACAACAACCATTCTTAATTTTTTATCACCTTGTCTGAAATTTTGTATTGCTTTTATTGTTTCTTTGTTTTCTTGTTTATGACTTTCTTTGTTAATTTGTTTTGATTCTTTCCTCTGTAAAATAAAAACACAGTAAATAAAAATGTAAGTTTATCAAGGCATTGCACTATATGCCATTCATATAAATTACTTATTATTTAGTGTGAAACATTAACAAGTAAGAAAATAAAGTTAGATTAAAAAGTATAATATTTGAGATCAGAAACTAATGTGTAAATGATAGAAAAGAGCTTTAGTACTTATACATTTTGTATAAAGTACTTATACATTTTGTACTTCTATGAAAATTTAACACTCTGATGAGGAAAAAGGAAAGAAGGGGAAAATATGAAATATATATATATATATACACACATATACAATATAGTAAAGACAGTTATATAGCTAATTTCTCTGAGTTCATTGAAAAGAAAGGTTTGTGATAGTATTGTTTGAAAAATATTCCATGCCTGTTTGTAATTGTTTGTAATTGCTGAATTGTGGAAGCAGTCCAAATGTCTATCCACTGAGGACTGGATAAAAAAAATTTTGGTACTTTTATATAATGGAATATTACTCAGCTATAAAGAAAGATAAACTAGAGGTTTTATAGGTAAATGGTCACAACTAGAGACCATACTCATAAGTGAAATAAATCAGATCTGCATGTGTAAACACCACATTGTCTCACTAGTGTAAGACCTGAAAGAGTGAATAAAAACTAGGAGCTATGAAAGACATTGTGAAATGAAAGGGAAATGCTCAAAAATAAAGGGTAACTGGGGTGTGGGAAAAGAAAAGGTAAAGAAGGGGAAATTATGTATGTATGTACACACAGGATAGCTAACATAGTTGAACTGCTGTCTTCTATTGCTTTACTGAAAGAAACAATTAATGATTACTTGATTGATCAGTATTGCATGTTTCTATTTGTTTTCTTGAGAAACCACTTTGAAGATATCAATACATAATACAAGCATTGTTAGTTTCTTATCACTCTGTTTGTAACTCTGTATTGTTTGTATTGTTCCTTTGCTTTGTTGTAAATGGTTGTCTGTTTGTTAATGTGTTTTGCTTCTTTTACACTTAAAATAAATTTTAAAAAAGAAAAATATTCCATGCCTGTATCTTGTACTCTGATTAACTACCATGAAGACAACAGTACACAATATTGTTCCTCATCTATTAACCTCTTCTGAAACACTGTTTTATTTTTATTTCTATTTTTTCTCTTTAAAATAAAGAAACAACTTGACACAATTTAAAGTAATTCTTAAATTTTTACAGTAGTGTGGTACATATATGAACATTATGAAGAATTTCTAATGTGTAGATACTATGAAGTGAATATGGGTAAACACTTAATTTGTGACAAGCAGGCCATGAAAAATAAAAGATTTGAAAACACAAGATTTCACAAGGAAATCACAGGTTTTATGCTACAACCTCCCAAGCATGCAAAAGTATAAGGTGAGGAGAACAGATATCAGTATCCATAGAACATGTAGAAATTTTCAACATTCTTCCCAAGGAAACAGCTTTGGAGGATATCCTGCCATCTTCTCCTGATATATTTTATCAAATGCTTCAGCTTGGGCTACAGTGAAGTGATTCTTCCAGTCCCCAGTGACTCCTGGAAAACATGGCACAGAGATTTAGATCCGGTCTAGTGATGGGGCCTAAGACTTCAGCACATCTCATTGATCAATTCCTAGAATCCACCTGACATAGAGAAAGTAGATGGCATAGCTGAAGGACCAGTTGAGAGCCAGTGGCCACTGAGAGCCCTTCTATACTTGGGTGCCCATGATTTACACTTCTACCTGCACAGAAACACTTCTTTTTTCCTGTTCTCTCCCAGCTGATCCTGTGTAAAGTCCTTCAGCCACAAGCCTGGCTCAATCTTCTGACACATTTAGAATGTACTCCTTTCACCATGTCTGCTTCTACTGCCTTGCCAACAAAGTCAACAGCATTTGCCATCTGGGTTACCATAATAAATTGTAACTGGAATGTCTAGCTTTTCTGTGTAGGCAGCTCAATTTCTAAATGTGAATAATTCATAAGCTTGCATATTCTCTAGATATTAATTTCTTTTGATATTTCTACTCAGTTCTTAAGAAACCTTTCAATAACTTTTGTATTTATTGCCTGGGCTGCCAAAACAAGGTAACACAGACTGGGTGGGTGATTTAAACACTAAGCATTAATTTTCTCACAGTTCTAGAGGCTAGAATATTATCTTACACTGATAGGGGTCCTGGGCTTTTATGAGGGTGCTGGGGAAAGCATATGTTGTAGGCCTCTGTCCTTGATGATATATGGCCATCTTATTCCATGTCTCCACATTGTCCTTCCTCTGTGTCTGTGACTTAATTTCCTCTTTTAAAAATACCACCCATGTTTGATTATGACCTGACACAGTAGCATCATTTTAGCCTAATTACCTCTGTAAAAACTTTCTGTCCAAATGCTATGGTACTCAGAGACTTCTACCTCCACATGTCAGTTCTTCAATGAGAACTATTCAACCCTTTTATCTTGATCATGAAAGCATCTTTTTCAAAATTGTGTCAAATACTATTATCAATAATGGCAGAGTCTGCATGAACCCTTCTATCTTCTAAGTTTTTTATTGCCTCTGAATATTGAACCACTGATGAGTCAATGGCATCAAATTTAAAACAAACCTCATTAGATCTTAGGGTCCTAATTAAAAGATTTAGCACTGAGGTATTAACAGCTTCAACATTTTAACCAGTTAGGTGACAAATCACTACCACATGTTAATTACTGTACTTTAAACCAAGTAATGTATATATTGTGTTTTATTAATTGTTCTCTGTTCAGTCAACAACTACTACCAAAAAATCATAGAATTCCTATTTTGTGCCAGATACTACCTTCTACAGTAGAAAAAAAGCACAGATACTAATAACTGACTAAACAAAAAATACCTACTGTGATGTTTTAGAAGTAACCACTAAACCTAATTTAAAGACTTGGTTATGAGCATTAGTGCTACTGAGAAGTGGTGAAAATTTTAGATGTGGGACATTTTGGAAAGAGGTTAGGTCAACTGGAATATGCCCTTGGAGGGGACTGAGAGAAAACAGATGGTAATTAAAGCTTAATTAGTCTCCAGTCTGAGCACAAGGACAAAAGCTCAATATCTTAACTCTACATTCTATTCTCACGGAGAGGAATGTCTGACATGTCCCCTGACAGATTCTGAAAGCAGAACATTTCTCTTACCTTTCCTTATAAATGAGAAATTCTCATTCACATAACTATCAGGTAACATGGTGAAATTGGACATCTTGTTTTCTTTCATGAATTGAAAGGAGCTATACTTGAGGACTAAATCTATTTCTTCTGGTTTTAACTTCTTTCCCAAGAATTCACAGATCTTCTCTACAGTGACTCTTGTGTCCTAAAAGAAGCAAAACCCAGAGAAAGACTTGATGAGGAAAAATGAGGAGAGAAGAAAGAATGGAGCTATTGAACATAGAGAACGGGAAAGATAACGATAATCAAAATGTATCAAAGGCAGAAAAGTTTGAGTTGGATCAAGAGGAGGAAGAGAGTGAGACAGGCAAAATGAGATGGTCTGAAGTGTGTGTATAATGCAGAGATGAAGGACTTCCGAGTGTGACTGGGTACAGTACTCCATCTAAACAGGACCTGGGACTGTCATGGCCACTCTTAGATATAGATGTAGACAATAGTAAGCCTACGGAAGCAGAAGCTCAGTGAGAACTTGAGAAAGATTCGTGCTTACACCAAAAAAGACTGTTTCCAATAAGTAATGTTTCAATAACACAAAGCATTTATAAGATCGTATACTACATGATCTCAATAATTACTATTTACTCAGAGAGTATGATAAGAACAGCAGTCTTTGTAAGAAGGTTTTGCTTTGTATTCCATTGCATGATCCACATTCAAAAACTAAGAAGAAGACACAAATGTAGCAATAAGTCAAGATGTGTTGCTTGTGTGATTTCAGAGGAGGCTGTGGGAGTGTGCAGCTTTAGGTACTAAGCTCAGGACCCAAGGCTTCTTGATGAAATACAACAACTATTGTTAATTTCCTGTCACCTTGGCTGTCATTCACTATTGCTTGTATTGTTCTTATGCTATCTGGTAAATGGATGTCTGTTTGTTAATATGTTTTCATTCTTTTATTTTTAAAATAAAAGAAACCAAAACAAAGAAAAAGAATTCATGCTAAGAACCTAGAGGGCTGTACTGAAGTAGCCCGAGGAAAGTGATGACAGCTTTGATTCTGTGCTGAGGGTAAAGCCTGTACCATGTTATTTTCTCTTTTCCAACTGTCTACTCAGTTTTATTTTCATTTACACTCTTTTTTATTAGTATTAATTTTACTGCTGCATTTTAGATATACATAATGATCACATTCATTAGAAAAAGTTTGTACCCCTACTGGTTTTGTTGACTTTTTTTTCTCAAAACCCTTCTCCTCCCTTCAACCCCTACTCCCCTCCTTATTTACACAAGCTTTGCTTCCATTTTCTTCCTTCTATTCTTGTTTTCTTTTCCCTTCCTTAAATTCTCTCTCCCTCATCCCTTGTTCTCCTTCCCATTTGAATATTTTCTTCCTATTTCTCAGTACCTGTTATGCACTTTGGTACTTATTTACCCCTTTACTTTCTCCCAAGAGAAACAATGTGATATTTAAATATGTGTGTCTGAATTATCTCATTTAATGGAATGGACTCTTTCTTCCCTTCCTTCCTTTCCCCCTCTCCTTGTCCTAGTTCCCTGGTTTCTTTATTTTGAATAAATTCTTCCTACTTTAAAATATCTTTTATACAATTTGCTCCTTATTTATACATTTGGTATCTCACACCAGAGTAACAATGTGATATTTACACATGTGAGTCCGATTTATTTCACTTAAGAATATAGTCTCAAGGCGCATTCATTTACCTAGAAATGTCCCAAGTTTATCCTTCTTTATGGCTGAGTAGTGCTCCAGTGTATGAAAAACCACATCTTTATTCATTCTTTGGTTGATGGGCATTTTGGTTGTTTCCAAGATTCAGATATTTTACACACTGTGCTGCGATAAACATAGGTGTGCCTATATTGCTGCTATGATGTTTTTAAGTCTTCCAGGAAGACACCCAGAAAGAGAATGGCTGGATCAAATGAATCTTTAATCCTAGTATTGTGAGAAAGTGCTTCATAGCACTTTCCACAATGGTTGCACCAGTCTACTATCTCACCAACAATGCAGAAGGTACATTTTCAGCATAGACCATCCACCATTTGTTATTGGTTGATGTATTGATAATAGCCATTCTTTCTGGGGTGAGATAGAATCCAGTATTGCCCTAATTTGCATCTCTCACTTGACCAGTGATGTTATACCATCCCTGCGGCCCTGGAATGAATCCTACTTGTTGAAGGTGTACAATCTTCTTCACGATTTACGGCATTCTGTTTACCAGTATCTTATTGAGGATTTTTGCATCTATGTTCATTGGAGAGATTGGCCTGTAGTTCTCTTTCTTGGTTGGATCTCTCTCTGGTTCTGGTATCAGGGTAATACTTGCCAATAGGAAGACTTTGGAAGTATTGCTTCCCTTTTGATTTCCTTGAAGAGTTTCATCACCAGTGGCATTAAATCTCCTAAATTCATGTAGAATTCAGCAATAGATCTATCAGGGTCTAGACTTTTATTTGCTGGTAAATTTTTAATTACATTTTCAATTTCACTGACTCATACTGAGTTATTCAGAATTTTTATACCTTCTTCATTCAGTCTTGACAATGTCAGCTTCTTTATCCATGTATCTGGGACTGGTCCATTTCTTCTGCTTTCCAACTATTTACAGAACATGTTCTTGAAAGTACTGATGGTATTCTGGATTTCCACAGGATTCATTGCAATTTCACACTCTTCATTCCTAATTTCATGCATTTGAGTGCTTTCTATCTTCCTTTTGATAAAGTGAACTAAGGGTTTATCAATTTTATTTAATCTTTCAAAAAACCAAGTCTTCAATTCATTCATACGTTGAATTGTTCTCTTAGTCTTGATTGCATTAATTTCTGCTCTTATACTTATAATTTCCCCTATGATTTTGAGCTTTAGGTTTTATGTGTTCTTCTTTTTCTAGAGATCTGAGGTTCAACATTAGGTTGTTTATTTGAGCTCATTCTATTTTCCTTATGTGAGAGTTCATTGCTATAAATCTCTCTCTTAGGACTGCTTTTTTTTTTTTAGGACTGCTTTTATTGCATCCCATAAGTTCCTGTATGTTATCTCAGCATTATCATATAATTGTAGAAATTCTCTAAATTCTTCTTTCATTTCATGTGACCCATTGGTGGTACATGGATGTTATCTAATTTTCAGATATTTAAGTGGTTTTGTGATTTCTTTGGCCATTGATGTCAAATTTCAATGCTCTAAGGTCAGATAGTATACATGGGATCATTTCAGTTCCTTTGCATTACTTAAGCATGTTCTATGCACTAGTATATGGTCTACATTGGAGAATGTCCCATGTGCAGCTAAGAAGAATGTGTATTCTGATGCTGTGGAGTGGAATACTCTGTAAACATCTACAAAGTCTATTTGTCCACAAGTTTGGTTTACTCCAATATTTTTCTTGATTGTTTTTGTCTAGTTGATCTATTTGTGACAGTGGAGTATTAAGGCCCCCATTATAATTGCTTTGGTGCTTATTTGATTTTTCATATCTGTTAATATTTTTTTATGTAGTTGGGTGCACTGGTATTTGATGCATATATATATTTATGATTGTCATCTCTTCCTTTTGGAATTCTACCTTAACAAGTATGTAATGACCTTTGTCTGTTTTGATGAGTCTTGGTTTGAAGTTCGCATTTTCAGCAAATAGAGTAGCTACTCCTGCTTTCCTCTGGGTTCCTGTCAAATGGAGTATTGTTTTCCATTCTTTGGCTTTCAGTCTAAGAATTTCTTTTGAAATTCAATGTGTTTCTTGTATACAGAATATTGTGGGATTTTGTTTCTTGATCTATTCTGCAAGTCTGTTTCTGTTAATAGGTGAATTGAGAGCATTTACATTGATGCTTATAACTGATATGTGTTGGTTTATTCTTCTCATTTGATTTTTTTGTTGTTCATACTCGGTCCTTCCCTCCTGTTTAATTGCATTCCCTGCCCAATTTATTCTTGCTATTGGTGTTTTTGTCATTTTGGCCTCCCTTATTTATTCTAAAATATCATTCAGAGAATTTTGGAGAGCTGGTTAGGTGCTCATGAATTTCTTCAGTTGTTCTTTGCATGGAAGTATCTTATTTCTCCATTAATTTTCAAAGGTAGCTTTGCAGGGTGCATAAATATGGGTTGGAGGTTGTTTTCTTTCAGGACATAAAGTACTTTGTGCTCTTCTTGACTTGAGGGTCTGTGTTGAGAAGCCTGTTGTGATTCTGATGGGCTTTCATTTATGGGTGATCTGTTTCCTTTCTCTTGCAGATTTTAATATCCTGCTCTTGTTCTGAATTTCTGGCATCCTCATTATTATATTCTTTGGTGTGGATTTATTTTGGGCACAGCTAATTGGAGCTCTATATGCTTCACCTATTGAATGTCAGCTTCTTTATCCATGTTTGGAAAGTGTTCTGCCATTACTTCTGTGAAGAGGTCTTTAATGGCGTTTGAGCTATATTTGGCTTTTCATTAACACAAATCAACCTTATGTTGTACTTTGCTTCATCTTGCAACTTTTCATTGATTTTCTATGGTACATTTCTGTTTTTAAGATATTTCACTTTTTGTGGTCACTAACTGCGATCCTGTGTTCTAGATCTGATAGTCTATCTTTGCCTTCATTCAATCTATTGCATATATTTTCTTGTTTTTTTTTTCTGCTATGGGAATTGAACTCACAACCTCGCACTTGCCAGGCAGGTGCTGTGCCACTGAGCTAAATCCCCAGCCCCTATTGTATATATTTTCAATAGAACTGTCAACTAATTGGATATCTACTTGGATCTGTTTCATGGCTTCCATTCATTTCCTATGTTGAGAGATCATGGTTTCTAAGCTCCTATGCTTTGTTCTATCTGTGTCTACTCTGCATTCATTAGGTGTGTCTTTCATTTTGATTGTCATTTCTTTTTACACTTGAGAAATTATTTTTCTACAGCCATATTGCTTTGGTTTTTCATTTCTGCTGCTATCATTTCAGAAAGACCAAGCGTGTGTCTTCCAATTTCCTCTATGTCACTGTGCTCTGGACTTTTCCTGGATAGGCTGGAGGTTGGGGTTGCATTTTTCCTCTGCCTCCTGTAATTTTTTATGTTTTATTGTCTGTGCTGGTACTTGTAGATTTCCTATGGTAGATAATTTTATCCCTCCCCATAGAGAAGTACCAATACTCCTCTATGAAATATCTATTCCTGGGAATTGTCTTCCACATGCAGGTGGTTCTCAGTCTGTGTCTCTCCCAAGAACCTACCTTCTCAATTTAGTAAGGAAGAAAAGTTAATAATGATTTGGCTCAGCACCCCTTCCTTTAGACTTGGAATATGGTGATGGTTATTACCCCAGACAATCACAATGTTAGCATATGAAGGAGGAAAACTGACTACATCATGTATTGCTAAAGTACTGCAATTAGCAATAACTATATGATCAAGCACAGCCCAGCAACTGACACACTGTGGTAACTATTAATTTGGTACCTTTAATCTTAAGAGCAGGCTCTAAAGTTATATAACAAAATTCAACATATACCAGCAGCTTGTATGCAATGAGTTTCCCTTGGTAAATTGATTTTTCCCTGTTTGGATGGTATTTAAGAGGAGTAGAGAAAAAGGAGTGAGATGAATGAGGAGAAAGACAATACACTCAAGGCCATAAGATAAAGGATGGTCAACCAATTTTGGGGAGTCTGGAGAAAGTGCAGAAAAGAAAGAATGACAGAGAAAGCAAAAGAATATTCAAGCAATCCAGGTTATCAGTAGCATTACATTGAGACAATGTACATTCACATGAAACTATCATAAAATCAAGATAGTTCAAGGAAGAGAGAAAGACAAATACAACAATATAAAGCTACAGGTAAGAAGTCCAATTAGTCAAAAGAAAATATAATAAAAAGAACCCAATAACAAAAAAAAAACACAAGACAAAAAAACACACATAAAACAACAGCAACACCAAACTGGGCCCAATCAGCCTGAAAAAGGAAAACCAATCAAACAAAGAAAAAGGAGGAGAAAAATAAAATACTTCTGATGGCCACAATTTTGTTGTAGTGTCCAAGACAGATCCCACAGATGTATTGTGTACTCACACCAAGTTTGCCATAGAACGTGTGCTGGGTTGGGGGTTCATTTTCTCCTCTGCTTATAAGGCCTAGGGCTGGCCTTCAGCTGACGTTTCAGGTGTCTTTTTCTCCTTAGTGTGCTTGTCTCTATGGCACTATGCCAGTGGTTATCATTCCGTTGGGTAGGGAAACCCAGAGGGTGTTCCCAGACCCATGTCCAGGTGTCACCTTCCAGACCTTGCCCACCTTCCTCTGTTCCACACCACTTGCTTCTCTAATCCACTGATCACTCGGCAGGGGGAATGCCCGTGTCCCACAGTAGGACAAGTGGGTTTGCCTGTTTGTGTCACTCTCAGGGCTGTTCTGCTGGTCTCAGATCAGAAGAGTTTTTCTGGTCCTTTGTATTTAGGAATAAGAGTAGTTTTGGCAACCACCTGAGTGCGTCTGGCTGGTACCAGCTCATACATCCCAGCACATCTCCCCTGAACCTGCTGACAACTGCCCTCGGTCTACTCTGACTGGATGGCTCTTCCCTGATTCCCCTCAGGGGCTTTGCCACTGAGCTGACCAGGCCTCTTCTTCTGCTGGGGTTCACCCTGTTCCCCCTGGAGTAAAATGGTGACCCCCTAGCCTACTCCCTTTTTCTCCTCTAGCCTTCTTCTGTTTCACTTATCTGTACGCCAAGGCACAGCACCAGTTCACCTCACTCACCACCTGCTGATTTTGTTGGCCACTGATTTTGTTGGGCTCTCTGTTGGGGAAAAGAGTTATTCACTGTTTGGTGGGGATCTCATTTACATTCTTTAAAAATCAACAATTTAAGTATCAACATTTGAATAGATAGATAGATAGACAGATAGATAGATAGATAGATAGATAGAAACTTTAGAAATAAAGAAAGTACAGTATGGCATATTAATACATATGCAATGTGTAATGATCAGGTTTGGGAAACTGGCAGAGCTTTAAACTCACACAAACCTCATTTGTTTGTGTTAGGAAAGTCAGGTTATCAGTAGCATCACAAGCCCTGTCCACAGAAACTGTCCCACCACCACGAAACATCATAATCCACCTCAGCATGCTGAAAAATCTTACACGTTGTGAATAGAAACAAAGAAGAAAACCTGAGAAAATCATGAACCAGAATTAGGAGAAAGCCAGAATGAAGGGAATAAAACCAGCGTGTTAAGCTCTCTTTTAGTGCATTTTTATGAGACTGAACTTTGACAGAGAAGATAGAAACACGCTCCTGAGAGACAGGGTATTACATGGAGTACAGGCAGTAGGGAGACAGTGTACGCTGACCGCGGAACACAGGTTACCTTCTTCAGTTCTTCGTAACTCACCACCAGGACATTTTCCCTCTCTCTCATGGACAGCCAGCCACGAATGTGCTCAAACCACGACCCATAAGCCACTGCGTGGGGGATGCAGAAGGAGTGACAGATTACAAATTCTAGAAATTAGGGGTCCCTTGTATAAACTTCTATCTTCCCGCTCCCCTCTGTCACTTTAAGCTACAGTCCACAAATAAATCTTGTGTAGATTTTCAGTGTACACCATGACTTTGATATATACATGGAAGCTATAGTGACATAAAACACCAAAGACACGAGACACTTGCACTTCTAACCAGAAATGGAAAGAGGGAGCAGTAAGTAAACTGCAAGATGTGTGTCTCTGTTTCATCTCACAGTATTTTGCCATTTCCACCCATTTCATACGGATGACAGAAGTTTAACCTGCTGCATGGCAGAGAAGTACTTCGTCACGAACAGATGCCAGATTTTTATTCATTCAGCTGTTGATGGACATACAGACTTCTTCCAAGAGTTAGCAATTATACTTTGGGCTGTTACATATAAGGCTATGTTTCTATCACTATAATATGATGTTTTTAACTCTTTCTGGAAGATACCTAGAGGGGAAACGTCTGGGCCACATGGAGATTCTACTTGTAGTTTGCTTGTTTGTTTGTTTCTTTGTTTGCTGAGTATACCTTTATATACCTTTAGCATGTGCATCTCACCATTACCTTGGAAATGTGTACATGGACATAATACAACTTATTTCATTTTAATCCACTTCCTTCCCCACTTTCTTTTTTTATTATAAAGAGAGTAGTAAATGAGAAACAAATAAACAAAAAAATAGAACAGCACCAGCATACCAGTGTCATGAACATAAACAAATCAAAACAAGAACACTTAAAGTGATACAGAGTCTCAAGACAAAATAATATGAATCAACAGTGGTTGTCACACTACAGATAGCCATCCTCAACTACACTGCTCAGATTACCAGATGTAAGAATGAAAGATTGTTCAATCCGTTAAACAGAATAAAAAAATAATTCTTAGATAAAACATTACAGATAATACAGAGTTTCACTAGACAAGATGGTAGGAGTTAACCATTGTAATTCCATTGCATATTGTTACCTTCAAATCAGTTGCTCAGACCACCAGACACAGGGATACAAAATCCATCACAACATAACAAATTGTAAGCATTAATTGTTCATTTCAATACATCGTACATCAGCAGTACAGTTATCGCAGCTGTTCATTTATATATTTCTATTTTGCATTCCTGCTTTCTCTTTTCTTCTTACCCTCATCCCAATCATTCCTTCCATTGAGCAATTTCTTTCCCTTTCCTATCATATACTGTATGCTTTGAGTGTTACCTAGTCTTTAAGGTTCCTGCACCAAGGAGACAATATGATGTTTACCCATCTGGGTCCTATTTATTTCACTTATGAGTATGGTCTCTAGTTCTATCCACTTACCTACAAAAGCCTCGAGTTTATCTTCCTTAATAACTGAGTAATACTCCATTGTGCAAAAAATACCACATCTTTTTTATCCATTCCGCAGTGGATGGGCATCTGGGTTGTTTCCAATATTTAGCTATAACAAATTGTGCTGCTATAAACATGGGTGCACATATATCACTGTGGTATGATGTCTTTAATTCTCCTGGGAAAATACCCAGCTGGGTTAAATGGGACTTCCAGTCCTAGTTTTGTGAGGAATCCCCACACTGATGTCCACAGTGACTTCAACAATCTACACTCCCACCAGCAGTGGACTAGAGTTCCATTTTCCATAAAGCCTCTCCAGCATTTGTTATAAGTTGATTTCTTGATGATAGCCATTCTTTCTGGGGTGAGATGGAATCTCAGTGCTCTTTTAATTTGCATTTCTCAAATGACTAATGACGTTAAACATTTTTTCATGTATTATTCACCATTAGTATCTCTTCCTTAGAGAAGTGTGCATTCATCTCAGATGCCAATTTTTGGATTGGGTCTTTGAATTTGGGGGGCCTGATTTTTTTTAAGTCTTTATGTGTCCTAAATAGAAGTCCTTTGTCTGAGGGGAAGTTGCTTAAAATTTTTTCCAAATTCATGGATTTTCTTTTTACATTATTGGTGACTTCTTTAGATGTGCAAAAACTTTTTAATAAGATGAGATCCCAGTTGCTGATTCTTAGAAGTATTTCCCATGCAGTTTAGGGGTTTTGTCATGAACTCTCTGCCTACCCCAATGTCGTCAAGATTTCTACCTAGTTTCTCTTCCAATAAATTTAGTCTTTCTGTTTTCATACTTAGAGCTTTCATCCATTTTGACTTTAGTTCAGTGCATGGTGACAGACATGGGTCAGTTTTAGTCTTCAGCATGTGGAAAGCCAGTTTTTCTAGCACCATTTATCAAAGAGGCTATCTTCCTTCCACTGAACATGTTTGGCCCTTTGTTAAAGATAAGGTGATTTGGTGTGTTTGTAGTTATATCTGTATCTTCTAATCTATTCCATTGATCTTCAGGTCTGTTTTTGTGCCACTACCCTGCTGATTTTATCACAGTAGCTTTGTAATATCATTTTAAGTCATTAATTGTGATGCCTCTTGCCTTTCCTTTGTTTCCCAAGGTTGTTTTGCTAGTCTAGGCCTCTTCTGGTTCCAGATGAACTGTAGGAATGTTTTCTCTAGATCTGTGAGGTACACTAATAGCATTTTAACTGAGATTGCATTGAATCTGTACAACACTTTTGGGAGTGTGGTCATTTTCACAATGTTGGCTCTTCCTATCCATGAGCAAGGAATATCTTTCCATTTTCTGATATCCTCTTTGATCTCTTTTTTCAGAGTACTATAATTTTCACTGTATAGATCTTTGACTTCTTTTGTTAGATTGATTCCTAAATATTTCATCTTTTTAGATGCCATTGTGAAAGGTGTGATTTCGCTAATGTCTGTCTCAGTCTGTTTGTTACTTGTGTACAGTCATGCTATTGATTTTTGAGCGTTAACTTTGTATCCAGCTATGCTACTGAATTTGGTTATTAAATCCATAAGTCTTCTGGGGGAATTTTTTTTATTTTAAGGAGAGTAGTAAATGACAAAGAAACAAAGAAATAGAACAGTAGGAGCATACCAGTATCACAAACATAAACAGATCAAAGCAAGAACATTCAAAGTGATACAGGGTCTTAAGACAAAATATTTTGGTGGAATTTTGGGGGTGTTTTGTGCAGAGTATCATGTCATCTGGGAATAATGACAATTTCACTTCTTCCTTACATATCCTTATTCCTTTTATTTCTCTCTCTTGTCTAATTGCTCTAACTAATATTTCTAGAACTATATCGAATAGGAGTGCTGACAATGGACGTTCTTGTCTTGTTCCTGATTGTAAAATGAAAGCTTTTGATAGACATTGTGAAATGATAGGAAAATACTCAAGGGTAAAGGCAACTGGGATGTGGGAAAAGAAAAGGGAAAGAAGGAAAAATTTTGTATGTAAGTATATACAAGATAGTTAACATAGTTGTTCTACTGTCTTCTATTTCTTTGCTGAAAGGAACTACTGATAAGTCCCTGATTGATCAATATTGCATGTCTCTATCTGTCTTCATGAGAAACCACTTTGAAGATATCAATATGTAATACCACAAGCATTGTTAATTTCCTACCACTTTGTTTGTAACTCTGTATTGTCTGTACTGTTCTTTTGCTATTTTGTAAAAGGTAGTCTGTCTGTTAATGTTTTCCTCCTTTTATTTTTAAAATAAAAAAAACAAAAATTTTTAAAAAATAAAATGAAAGCTTTAAATTTTGGACCATTTAGTATGATGTTAGCTGTTGGTTTATCATAGACGACTTTGATCAGCTTGAGGTAAAAGCCATTTATTCCTATTTTCTATAGGGTTTTCATCATGAATGAGTGTTGGACTTTATTGGAGGCTTTTTCTGAACTGAGGCAGAGGATCTTGTAATTATTGCCCTTCACTCTATTAACATGGTATATTACATTAATTGATTTCTGTATATTGAACCATCCCTGCATTCCTGGGGTGAATCCCACTTGGTCATGGTATATGATCTTCTTGATGATTTGTTGTGTTCTGTTTGCTAGTATTTTACTGAGAATTTTTGCATTTATATTCATTAAGGATATTGGCCTATAGTTCTCTTTTTTGGTTGGGTCTTTCTCTGGTTTTAGTATCAGGATAATAAATGACTCCAAGGATGAGCTGGGGAGAATTCATCCCCTTTCAGTTTCATTAAAAAGTTTGAGAAGGGCTGGGGATTTAGCTCAGCGGCAAAAGCGCCTGCCTGGCAAGCGCAAGGTCGTGAGTTCGGTTCCCGGTACCGGAGAAAAACCAAAAAAAAAAGTTTGAGAAGAATTGGTGTTAACTCTCCCATAAATTTCATATAAAATACAGCTGTGAATCCATCAGGACTGGAGCTTTTATTCATTGGTAAGTTTTTAATTACAGTCTCAATTTCACTGGCTGATACTGAGTTATTCAGGATTTGTATATTTTCTTCATTCAGCTCTGGTAATTCATATGTATCTAGAAATCTGCCCACTTCCTCTGCCTTTTCCATCCTGTGAGAGTAAAGAGTTTCAAAGTAGGTATTGATAATCTGAATTTCTTCAGGATCTGTAGTGATTTCCCTCTTTCATTCCTTATTGTGTGTATTTCAGTTTTTTCCTTCCTTTTTTTGATAAGCTTGGCTAGGGGTTTATCTATTTTATTTATTCTTTCAAAGAACCAACTCTTTCATTCATTAATTCTTTGTATTGCTTTTTAGTCTCCATTGTGTTAATTTCTGCTCTGAGATTTGTAATTTCCTGCCTTCTCTGGGCTCTGGGTTTGACTTGTTCTTCTTTTCCTAGGACCTTGACGTGCAGCATAAGATTGTATTTGAGCTTGTTCTGTTTTCCTGAGGTGGGAGTTTACTGCTGTAAATTTCCCTTTGAGGATTGCTTTCATTGCATCCCACAGGTTCCTGTAAAGTGTATCTACATCTTCGTTTGATTGTAAGTAGTGTTTAATTGCCACTTTGATTTCGTCTGTGATCCATTGGTTGTTCAGGAGGATGTTATTTAATTTCCACCTGTTTATGGAGTTCTTGTGTTTTCTTTTGTCATTAATTTTCAATTTCATTGCACTATAGTCTGATAGTATACATGAGATTTCAATTCCTTTGCATTTACTTAAACATGTTCTCTGTACTAGTATATGGTCTATTTTAGAGAATGTCCCACGTGCAGCTGGGAAGAATGTGTATTCTGATGCTGTTGGGTGGAACGCTCTGTACAGGTCTACTAAGTCCATATGTTCACAAATTTGGTTAAGTTTTGTTACTTCTTTCCCAATTTTTAGTCTAATTGATCTGTCTCTTTGTGACAATGGTGTGTTAAAGTCCCTTGTTGTGATTGGGTTGCTCCTTATTTCATTTTTCATGTCTGTTAAAATTTGTGTTTTATAGGTGGGTGCTCCTATATTTGGTGCATAGACATTGATGATTGCTATCTCTTCCTCTTGAAGCTTACCCCTCACAAGTATGTAGTGACCTTCTTTATCTCTTTTGATTATTCTTTGTGTGAAGTTCATGTCTGCAAACAGAATAGCTACACCCCTTTATTCTGGGTTCCTGAAACATGGAATATTCTTTCCATCCTTTAATTTTCAGTCTATGAATTTCCTTTTGAGTTAAATGTGTTTCTTGTTTACAGCATACAGTTGAACTTTGTTTCCTGATCCACTCTTCTGATCTGCTTCTTTTGGTTGGTGCACTGAGACCATTTACATTGATGGTTATACCTGATATGTACTGGCTTATGTTTGTCATGCTATGTTCATACTGTTGGATCCTCCTTTTTCCCTCTGTTTAATCGCTTGCTCTGCTTGCTGGTTCCTTTCTCTTGTTGTTCTTCTCCTTCCACATTTTCATGCTACTCTAATTTCACTTTCCCATTTTCACTCTTCTTGATATTATTAATTTTAGCTCATCCTATGGCACATAATCTTTACATCCCTTGAGTTAATTTGGTTCTTATCTGTGGCAGATCGTTATTCTACTTCTCTGCTTTCACCTTCTCACTCACTCCTCACACTTCAACCCTTGAAAGCCTTCTTTTTGCAAGCAATCCAACAAAACCCAAACCTCACAGGAAATACTTCAAAGCATCAGCAACTGGGATCTCATCCTACTGAAATGTTTCAGCACATCTAAAGAAATCACCAGCACAGTGAAAAGAAAACCCACAAATTGGGAAAACATTTTAGCTGACAGTCCCTCAGACAAAGGTCTTCGAATCTGGAACATATAAAGAATTAAAAAACATCAGCACCACCCCAAAATCAAAGACCCAATCTTAAAATGGGAATCTGAGGTGAACACACAATTCTCAGATAAAGAAATACAAATTACAAATAAATACATGAGAGAATGTTCCACATCATTAGTCATTGGAGAAATGCAGATTAAAACAACATTGAGATTTCATCACACCCCAGTAAGAATGGCTAGCATTAAAAAATCAACCAATAACAAATGCTGGCAAGGCTGTGGAAAAATAGGAACTCTTCTCCACTGCTGGTGGGAATGCAGCCTGGTGAAACCCCTGTGGAAATCAGTTTGGAGATTCCTCAGCAAACTAGATCTAGAAGTCCATTCAACCCAGGCATTCCCCTACTGGGTATTTTCCCAGAAGAAATGAAAACATCATATAACAGCCATATATGTGCATCTATGTTTATAGCAGTGCAATTTGTAATAGCTATATCGTGGTAGCAGCACAAATGCCCATCCACTGAGGAATTGATTTAAAAAATGTGGTACTTTTATATAATGGAGTATTACTCAGCTATAAGGAAAGATAAACTTGAAGATTTTACAGGTAAATGGTCACAACTAGAGAACATACTCATGTGAAATAAATCAGACCTCCATGTGTGAGCAATGTATTGTCTCACTACTGCAAGAACCTGAAAGAGTGAATAAAAATTAGGAGGTATGATAGACATTGTGAAATGGAAGGAAAATGTTCAAAAGTAAAGAGCAGTTGGGGTGAGGGAATAGAGAAAAGAGAAAAGAAAGGGGAAATTATGTATGTATGTATGTATGTATGTATGTACAGGATAGCTAACATAGCTGTACTACTGACTTCTACAACTTTACTGAAAGGAACAGTTAATGATTACTTATTTGATCAATCTTGCATGTCTCTATCTGTTTTCCTGGGAAAACACTTTGAAGATATCAACACATAACACAACAATAATTGTTAATTTCCTACCACTTCGTCTGTAACTCTGTATTGCTTGTATTGGTCCTTTGCTATTTGGTAAATAGATGTTTGCTTGTTAATATGTTTTCCTTCTTTCATTTTTAAAATAAAATTTAAAAAATCCATCCCTTTGTCTCCTTCTATCCATCCTTTATTATTCTCTTTGTTTGTACTTGGACTTATTCACATAAGAAAGAGCAAATGGTGTTGAAGCTTCTATGTCTGGTTTATTTCACTCAACATTCTATTGTCCATATGCAACCATTGTCCAATATATGTCTCAAATTTGTCCTTCTTGATAACCAAGCAGTATTCCATCATGTACGGAAATCACATTTTCTTCATTCAATTGTGTGTTGGAGGCCCTGAAGGACTAGTCTGCATCCATGTTCCTTTACTGTTTTCGGTCCCTCACAAATCTCTCACAAACTGGGTTCTTTCTCTGCTGACCCACATAACTATATTAAGGCATTAGAATTTATTACCAGTTCCTATGATTTACATTTATAGACCTTTCTATTATTTTTAACTCCACTCTCTCCTCCCAACAAAAGGAGAGACTATGGAAAACAGTCAAAAATATGGCTGATGAAAAAAATCAGGCTAATCCCAACCATCCTGTTGGGGCTGCTGGGGTGCTATTAAAGGACCCTAGTTGGAATTATCAAGAACCAGATGGCTCATGACACATTAATATTATGATTGTTTGTATAATAGCGGGTCTCTATAAGATTTGTCACAAGCCTGTTAATTTCAGCAAGCTTTTTGAACAAACACAGAGATGATGAAAACCCTGCTGAGTTTATTACTCACCTTACTAAGACTCTCAGCAAGTTTATCAATGTTAATCCACAATCTAGTGAGCGAATAATTCTCATTAATACCTATTTCATCTCTCAGTCAGCCCCAGATAGTCAGACTAAATTTAAGAAGTCTGAGCTCGGCCCTCAGTCTCCACAAGGAGAGCTTTTAGCCTTGGCTTTCCGTGTCTTCAACAATAGAGAACATCAACAAAAACTAGACAAATGGCTAGTAAAATGGCTATTGCTAAAGCACAAGCCAAATATTAACGTGAGCTTCTAGCAGCGGCACTCGGGATTCCTAAGGTAGACAAGCAAGGCGGTGACAGTGATCATGCCCGAGCCCCTCCAAGACCAGGCTTCAAGTGCAGCAGAGAAGGACACTGGGCACAAGCCTTGCCCCAAGCCTCGGTCACCAAGGAGACTTTGTCCTATCTACAGCCTAGTGGGTCTTTGGAAGTGTGACTGCCTGCCCCCCAGAAAGTGGATAAGTCATCCATTTCCCCACCCTCACAGGATAACCTACCACCACCAGACTCATCACTCGCTGACCTTCTAGGCATCACTGCTGAAGAGGATTAATGGGGCTTGGCATGCACAGCCCTCATAAAGGTATCCTACTTGGAGCCCCGAGCCTCACTAGATCATTCAGGTGGGACACTCTCTTTTCTTGTTGACTCGGGGGCCACATACCATGTTCTTCCTGAGGTTTCTGGCCGTTGTACCCAATCCTTATCTCTGTAGTGGAGATTGATGGCTGACCCACGAAGCCACTCCAGACAGGACCTATTCCTTGCTGGTTCCAGACACTCTTTTTCACTCACATCTTTTTCAATGTCCCAAACAGCCCCTCTCATGGGAGAGACCTTCTCCAAAACTCAACTTTTCCTTCACCTTTTCTATCCCTAAGACTCTCATACTTCAGCTGACATCACTGCATGCTGCCAATCCTGACCCTCCCTTACCCCCTTACTGATTGATCACATAGTCTGGGACACTTCCAACCCCACCCACTCAACCCATTCTGTTGCTGTCTCCATCTGACTCAGTTATCCATTCATCTATCCCTGCATTCCCCAAATAGACCCCAAACACCAATGGGGACTCAAACCCATAATTAAACATCTTGTCACAAATAGGTTCTTTAAAGCCGCACACTCACCTTATAACACTCCTGTTCTTCCACTAATCAAACCTAATGGCTCCTACAGTTGAGTTCAAGATCTTACAGGTATTAATAATGCAGTTACACCTATTCACCCTGTCGTGCTAAACCCTTATACTATGCTTTCTCATATTCCTCCATCTACAACCCTCTTTACAGTGTTAGATCTCAAACATGCCTTCTTTACTATTCCCTTACACCAGACCACCAAAACCACAGCTCCCAAACAAGCAGCAGTTAAACACTGCAGGACACATCAAAATTCAACAGATTCCATTTCTCAAGGAAATGTATTTGCAGATACACAGGCCAAATGAGATCTTTCTCTGCCTCCATTGTATAAGTCAGGCAGGACAAAGCTTTCAAGTCCTAGCCTTTTGGACAACAATAACTTTAAACCTAAAGCAGCCATAAGAAGAGGGACTCTCATCCCTAACATCCCTTAAAAATAAAAAAACAAAATCTATGGGAGGAAATGAGGCAGTATAGTTAATATTTAAAGTATTATTTAAAATACTTTAAAATAGTATTTAAAGAAAACCCACAGGCTAAGAACACAAAAATGACTCAAATTTCCAATGCCCCTTCCATTCTGCAAACTCCTTAGGGGGATAAAGACACAGTCATTCTGAATTGAGGCCCATGCTTTTACCTGTAAATTGTTCTTCAACACACAGACCTCCATCCTCAGTGAAATGACACAATTAAGAGAGTGACATATCTCTAAAATTCAAATATGCGCAAAGGGCTTACATCCTAATCTACCCCACAAAAGGGCTCAATGACAGTAGGACTACGCATCTGAGATCAGTCACTTTGAGCATACTTCAAGACCGCACATGAACCCCCAACCACAGAACATATTGTCCTTTTTCTTGAGCACCCATACTGTATTCTTCCTGAGTGTGATGTGTAAATATTCTGCCTGATGAATTCTTTTTGCCTTATACGTATGCATCTTGAAAATTCTCCCTTGGCCATGACAGCCAGAAAACTACAACTGCCTCTATGGATGTCATGAATCAAGGTCCCAACCTCCCCTTTGGGGGACCTCCTTGTTCCCCGTCTGGTGACAGTACTGATGCAGATAAAACTGAAGCTTGACCCTGGGAATATGTCCTTATGGATCTCACCATGTATATCCCAGTGGAAATGTGGGACTTTTCCTACAGTACTTTTCAAAAATTCATTTTTTGAGGGGGGGAACAGAGTCTCTCTATGTAGTTCAGGATGACTCCAAATTCACTATGTAACCCAGGCTGGCCTTGAGCACAAGGTGATCTTCCTGCCTCAGCCTCCCAAGTGCTGAGATTACATGTGTGTGCCACCTCGCTCAGCTGTCTTCACTTGGTTTTGAGAAAATTGGCAAATTTAAAAGTACCAGGGAAAAACCAGAAATTCTACTCATGAAACTTACAAAGTTTCTAATGTCCTACATTTTTGAGGCAGAGAGAACATTCTGAGAGTTTTGGAAAGAGGCATTATTAGGGAAATTGTGGGAAAAGTCAATGCAAATTTGACCTTCAGAAAGCCATAAATTGGGAGAATAGATTAAAGTGAGTAGTTTGTAAAGGGTCTAGTTGAGCACTACACACTCTAGCGACTTAGAAAATAGGATGGTTACCAGTGAGCAACTTGAGAGAATGCTGGAGTCCTAGTGCTGTGCAGGGGGTCAAAGACATGTATGAGATCTGTATTACAGTGAGGATGGAGCCTTGGGTTCGCATGTTGCTGGGAGTGGAAAGTCAAGGAGAGTCCAGTGAAGGGAGAGAAAGACTCTGATTCTCTGTTGTACAGACACTCACCATGTCCTTGGAGGAACAATTCCATAAATTCCTTCAGCGTCTCTGGTATCTTGAAAATGTTCGTTTCTCTCCAGAAAAAATAACCAGACACAAGAACATCTCTGGGATTCCTAATGCCATAAATCACCTTAAATTAAACAAAGAGTGAGTGAAAAATCAGAAGAATCTCTTCCCACACGATTTTGATCTTTACCAAGGCAATTTGTACAAAGTGCCTATCAAATATCAAGGCTTATATTAATGAATGTGTGACCCCACTCGGTAATCAAATACGCACATTAAATGATATCAGCTGGCAACTGAGAAGGAAGTGTGATAAGGGACAAGGTGCGAATGTTGTGGTCCCTGTGGGATGTCTGCCTACTCAGTCTAGGAATCAACTGGGAGGTTTTCAACAGCAAGCATTGTGAGAAATCTGTACTTTACAAAACACATACTTAACAGGAAAGTCAATAAAAATTTCTCCTACATGCATAGGTACATAGCAATGTACAGTTCTACACATGTCCAAGCCAGAGATCAAGCTCAAAGACTTTACACTGAGTAAGGAAGCCACACATCTCAATTCACATAGGATAAGCTCATTTGCGGGGATTTCAAGAGCAAACACAGAGCCGCGCGCGCCTTGCACTGAGACAGCGAACACCCCAGGGCTCCGAGACAGCGAGCAACCCTGGAGTGGCAGGGATCATGGGTTCGAGTCTGTGCTGGATGCACACCACCATGATTCCCAGCTGAAACACGCGGAGAGGGCCAGGTACCTCCCATCTAATCCCTGTGAGCAGAACTCGCGAACAAAGACCCTGCAGACATTACAGACTGAGGGGCCCAGGCACAGAGACCCAGAGGACGGGTGGGGCGAGCAGGCTCTCTGAGCCGGCCGAGCAGGCTCCCCCAGGAGTGCGCGCATTGCGCCGAGACAGCGAACACCCCGGGAGTGGGAGGGCCTGTGGGTTCGAGTCTCTGCTTTGCCTTTCCCCAGACCCTCCAGTGAGTCGAAGGCTGGGAAAGTCTGCAACTGCTACCCATCTGGGCTGCATCTGCTTCCTGTATGAGTCCTGAACTGAGTGGAGACATAGATTCAGGTGGTCCACAAACTGTAGACCCTGCAGTTTGTGTCCGAATCATGCCTGTACCCTAAATGGCCTGGAGACATAGGTCCACTGGAGCAGGATTGCTGCACCAGTGCAACCTGAGGTCATGCACGTGCACTGAACTGCAAGGGGACACTGGATCAGAAGATCGGCCATCAACTGACACAAGTGCCCATGTCTGAGAACAGAGATAACTAGATACAAATCAAAAACTGCCAGAAAACCCGAGGATAAGTAGCGCTACTCAGAGGTCACCCAGAGGCAAACCTGAACAACAAGAAAAATAGGAACACTAGTGGGCTTCGCTGTACAGCTACTGAAAAGGGAAACTGAGCTTTCTGCAACCCATAGCGAACATGTCAAAATAAAAGACTAAAACACAATCCCAGAACTTCACCCCAATCAGAACAAGTCCAGGAGATATCACCATAGGAGAACTTGGTAATCACATGCCTGACATAGCTGAAATGATTGCAATGGAGGTAAAGAAACAACTGCATAAGGCCATAGAAGAGATGAGATCAGAAATAATTTCTCAGGCAAAAAGTGAGATGACAAGAATAATGAAGGAAATGCTCAAAAA
>NW_004955609.1:405439-412297 GCF_000276665.1 Chinchilla lanigera
TCTTTCAGCCTCTCTGCTGGCTTGGAAATATTCATTTCTCTCCTTGAAATTTTTCCAGATCACTCACTTGGCCATCGGTGAGTGTGTGAACCACGACTTCCCACGTGGGCAACGCTGACAGGTGAGTTTCCACACACATTAGTGGGATGTTGCAGAACTGAACAGTCAGGAAAGACCGTGGGAGAACCAGGAGGACTAACTAGATGTACACCCGGCTAAGGGCACTCGGGTTCAAAACATCTGAGTGCTGAACAAAGGAGGAAGCTCCTGTTTTACAAACTTGGTTCTCAGGACTTGGTCCCTCTAGTGGCAGGAAATTTGGGTGGGCAAGTTTACAGAAGTAAAACACAGGCAGTTTGTTAAGCTGTGACAGTTTTACAGCATATCATTGTGGCCTTGCTTGGGCCAAAGAGAATGATCAGGGAATAGGATTTTATCAAACTTTGCTTACAGGGACAAAAGTTACTGCTTTTATCTTTATTAGAAGAAAGAACAACTACTGTAGGGCAGAAGATGTTCGTGAAAACTTGATTTTTTTCTTTTGAAGTCCTGCTTTACAGGGACTCGGTGATTAGGAGTGCTCAGTTACCTTATAAGGTAGAAGCAAAAGGGGGGAAATCTTCTGTCTCATAGACATAAACCCTCACTGGCCTTAAATATGGGTTTCTAAGACACCGGTCTTATACTTTCACATCACCCTTTTAATAAGTCTTCATCTGGGGAGACTTATTTATATATGTGGAACAGTCCACATACTTTTATTCAAGTATGACCTAAGGGGTGGACACAGCAGCACCATCTAATCCACGAGATTCTTACATACCACCCAGTTCTACCTATGAGAATCCATTCCAGCTCAAATGCCAGGGGATATTTAAGCACAAAACAGTTTAAATAGATTGTGTTGGAGAACAGGCTGTAAGAGCTAAGCTGCTCAACACAGGGCCTCTGGCTGGCCTGGGAAAGAGCACATGCACAGTGCTCTGAAGACAAGATAACCACAGCTGAGGCAACCAATGACTTGGGCTGCTGACACCGACTAGTGCAGATCAATACAGCTGCCAACCTTACAGATCAAACAGTCCTCTTCATTGGCACAAGTTGCTGCTTGGAGAGCTCTTTGAACTGACTCCAAGGTCCTGCTCAGTTCCCGGGGTTGCCTCACCATCCCCTTCCTTTGTTTGAAAACCAAAGAAGTACTGGCCACTCAGAGAAGTTCTCTGTCTCAATCCCCAGAGACTCTCAAACTCCTTCAGAGTTGTTCAATCCTCCTGGAGCCCAAAAATCATTTGTCCCTTGTATTTAAGCCATCCACGTGGAGCTAGGCCAAGACACTGATAGACTGAATAAACATCTCTCAAGCAGGATATACTGACCTTGGCCTTGGAACTGAAGAAGGACTGGGGAAAGAGATGGATGGGCAGGTGGGATGTGTAGATGCGTGGGCCCTCCTGATCCTTCAAGAACTCATAGCCAGGTATAGTCTCCACCCAAGGTGAACGGTTCCAGGTGGGCACTGATTGGACCCACTTGGGATCCCCATTAGAATGAATCAGGCAGACAATCTCAACTAACCAGTTCGTTCCTGAAAAAGAAAGAGGAATGATGGTCACTCATGTCAACACGAGTTGTATAAACAATTCTGCTGAGATATGCACAGCATAAAAGTAAACTTCAGCCATTTTCATCTATATGTTACAGCTTTATAGAGTAATATTTAGTATACTGCAGTTGTGGCTCAATGTTCCAAATATGTGTCTAAGAAAACAAGCTTTCTACTCAATAAATAACAAGTTCCTAGTGGCCCACCTTGCACCCTAGGGCAACCAGCATTCTACTTTCTGTTTCTAGGAATTTGAGTAGTGCAAGTATTTCACATAAGAGGATTCATACAACAGTTCTCCTTTCATGATGGGCTTACTTCATTTAGCTGAATAACCTCAGGATTCATCCACGTTGTGTCATGTGTTTGAATTTTGTTTCTGCTCACACACTATTCCATGGTGTGTATATTTCCCATTTGGCTGATGCATCCATCTCACAGTGCATATTTGAGTGCCCTCTAGTTTTCTGACAGTAGATATTCAAATGGCTTCTCTGGCTATTTGCTAAAGCCCTTTGACTCAATTCTCATCCTCCTTTGCTTATGAGTGCCTTGTGACTTCCAATGTCATCTTTTATCACCTCCACCCACATACAATTATTCCATTGCACACACTGCTTTAGTTTCCCCTGGTCATATTTCTGTAGGACCCCAGGTGGTCCCTCTGAACTTTCATCTCCTTGTGTAATTGCTGGGCTGCATCCTCTTCTCTGCATGGAAATGCTACTGGACACCATTCCATGCTTCTCAAAGCTCTCTCGTTCATTCTGACACAGTACAAACTTTCTATTCATCTGCAGGGACTGAAGCCCACAGCCACACCTTTTCTCATGACTCATTCTGATACTGTATCCTTACCTGATTTCGGATAAGTCACTGTTATCGTATCTTCATTCTTCACCACAAACTTGTCCCGTACTTCTCTAAATACTTCAGGATCGAAACCTGACCCAGGGAAACGTATCCCTTCAAACCACACATAGCTGTCTGACATGATGGTGAGTTCTTTGTGCCTTGTGCTAGGGTTGCAGCTGAAGCGTCTGCTAGACGGTAAGACTTTGTGTTTTTATAAGCTGACCTTCCTGATTTTATAAAAAAAATTCCTGCTGAATGATTACAAACAAATGTGTGCACCTTGATCACGAGGTTCTCTGTATTGAGCAATTATTTACTCATCCTGAGCTAATTTTTGTGTTTGTCTTGGTTTTAGTTCAGCTCATCAACTGGAACTTCAGTAACAACTATGGGGATAAAGAAATGGATATGCATATATTTTTTAAATATTTTAAGTAAACTTCATTTTGTATATGGTTTACAAATGTATAAAAAAGTGGAAGAAATGAGGTATGTGGTGCAGGCCTGTAATCCCAGCACTTGGAAGGCTGAGGCTGGACCATTACTGGGATGTCAAGGCCACCCTGAACTACGTAGTAAGATCCTGTCTCCAAAAAGAAAAAAAAAAAATAAACAGAGCTAACAAACGAAAAAAGTTTAGGCCTGGGATTGTATCTCAGCAGCACGCTGCCTGCCTGGCCAGGGAGAGGCCCTGAGTTCAATTCCTGGTATCGGGTGTCGGAGAGACTGGGCATGGTGGCATGTGCCTATAAACCCAGCACTTGTATAGCTGAGGCAGGAGGATTCCTGTGAGTTTGAGGCCAGCCTGAACTGCATTGTCAGATCCTGCCTCAAAAAGACAAAACACAAAATTGGAAGAGCCAAGTGCAGTGGCACACACCCAGCACTCAGGAGGCTGAGGCAGACAATATGGTCATTGCTATCCATTGGATGACTGAATGTATCTCTTCCATTCATCTTAGAGCTGCAACTGATTCCAATGGACCTTTGACAATACATTCCATTCCGATAGCAGCTGCTGTCAAGTGATCTTCTCTGAAGGGAAATGGCTCTGGGCCCTGCCCAGGCTCCATATAGCACAGTACCTTGTCTGGTCTGAGTGTGCACTGCACTCATATGCTGCACCACTGAAGCTTACAGACATCACCTCTCTCCCAGGAAGAAAGAGAGGTTATAATCCTGCTTCCTGATCCAATTTGAAGAAAGTTACCATGACTGGGTCTCCATTATTCACCAAGGATTTGTCATGCACTTCTCTCACACACTTTATAGCCCTGGTAGGGAAAGGCATCCTTTCATATCACACAGCATCGTCTGACAGGAGGATGAGCTCTGTGTTCCTGTGTCAGTCCCAGATGCCTCTACCATGGGAAGCTCCGGCGGGTGCTGGCAGATCAGCTCTTTCTACTAAAGATGAAACAATCAGAAACTTTCCCTCACAGGTAGTTAGACTAACTGGCCACAAAGAGAACTAGATCTTGGCACCAGTGCTCAAAAAGTTGGTTGTATTGAGCCATTGGGAAGTCATTCAGAATACACTTTAGAGATGATCAGATTTTGTGTTCAAGGCTGGGAAGCAGATAATCATTCACGAGTATAAGGATATAGAAACATGGGCATACTTTCAGTTTTAAATACACTTTACTTTTTAATAACATTGAACTTGTATTGCACCTGCCTTAGCCTCCTGAGGAGCTGGACTTTAGGTATGTGTTACAGTTTGTCTGTAGGGTTTCCTTTAAGCCTCGTGAGTTCATGGACTGGGCTTTAGGGGAGGTGACTATGTCTTGGTTACTTTTCTTTTGTTCCCGCACAAAATACTTGATGCCAGAATTTAAAGAAGGAAAGGTTTATTTCCCTTACAGTTTGTGGAGGTTTTAGTCCATACTTGGCAGGTTACAAGGCAGAGTGGCACATGGCAGAGGGCTAAAGCTCATGGCATCAGAACACAGCAGAATCAACAAGCACTAAAAGGGAGAAATGGCCCCAAGAAGCCTCTTCCCCTCCCTTACATATGCAAACAATCCACCCCAGGGCGGGTGTAGCTCTCACACCCATAATCGATCAAACTCTAAAAGCCTGCCCCATGACCGCATGAGGCTTTGTGGGGACACCCAGACAAAAACCATAACAGACTAGATAAGGGGGCTGATGGCTGACTTGCTGCTGGGATGTGGGGTCTTCTCAGCAGATGCAGGTCACTCAGTAAATGGTGTGGTCTACATCTCCCTGTCCAGCCAGGTCTTCACTCTGTCTCCTGGGAACCGTGCCACAAGCCACTGTCCCTCTGCTAAACCTCTCCACCATGCCACCATCCTGATTTGGAGCTGGGGGACTATGGACGGCAACCTCTATACACTTGGACAGAAATAATCCTCTTCTCTCCACAACTGTGAGTGCTGGTGTTGTGTCTCAGTGAGGAGAAGGCGACTAAGAGCACGTCTCACCTTGCTGGGCTTATGCTTTGTTGATGAATGACTATATTGTTAAGAAATTATTGGAGAAAAATTCAAAAATCAAAAGGTCAATGAATGAACTTTTAAGTTCTCTTCTAGATGTATATTCTAGGAATACTTCTCTTTGCTTACACTGTGCCTGTCCAAGCAATGGTTTAAGTAAGGAGAAAGTGGTGACAGGGAAAACATGTGGACCCCATGGGACAGGTGAGAGAACCCCACCCTCCATCTCCACTCAACCCTGAGCTGCTCTCCACGCATCAGCTCGGATGACAGCCACGTGTGAAAGGCTGAGTACAAAGGAAAGCTGCTTCAAGCACTGCAGCATATGTCAGATCTAAATTGCAGGGGTAAGTGGGCTCTTCACATTTTGGGTTTTTGTTATTTTATTTTTTTGAGATAGGGATCCTCACAGCAATCCTCCTGCTTCAGCCTCCCAAGTGTTGGGATTACAAGCATGGGCAACCATGTCCTGCTTACATCAAGGTTTTGCATTTTTTTCATTTTCAAGAGAAAAAACAATGCTACAGAATTTCAGATGAGATCAGGCAAGTTCAGGGTGGTATGGCAGTAGACATTGATACAAAATTTCAAAACAAGATAGTAGGAGAGGAAAAATGGTTAGTACATTGCATATTGCTATCATCAAATAGTTGCTCAGATTACAAGATATAGGCAAGAAAGATTGATCCAATAATAAAGCACAAACTTTTGTTTTAATTAGTGGTATAGCCAGCTTTACTATGTTGTATATATATTGATGGAGTGAATGATTGATTTATTATCCTTTTTCCTTCCTTCTTCTCTCTTTTCCCCCATCCTAGTTACTCTTTCCTTTTGAACAGGTCCTTCCCATTTCTCAGTATCTGTTATATAATTTGAAACTATTTACTGTTTTGCTTCTAACACTAGGGACACAATACAATAGGGAGAATCTCATTTGTTTCGCTTATGAATATGCTCTCGAGTTGCATCATTTACCTATGAAAATTGTTGGGAGTGGCTGAGGTTGGAAAGTAATTACAGCATAGGGAACGGTCACTCTTAGTATATCATTCTTAAATTAGAGTAGTCTTAGTACAAGCCTCAACTATGTCTTGAGAAGCATTCTGGAGGAGTTATGAAGAGTTAACATTGCCCTGGAATATTCTTTGAAGACAAAGAAAACCTGAGTCGAGATCACCATCTATGACCTTGGCTGCGTTGTTTCATTCTTTCCCTACCTGATTGCTGGCCAGCAAGGCTGAAATTAATCAACCTCCCAAGGGTATAAATACATGCTCTACTGTTCTTGAGCAGTTCTCCTTCTCCACTCAGAGAGAGACAGTGGACCTCCACCTGATCCCAACTTTTGTCTCTGGTCTATTTTTACCTCATTCTAACTGCTGATCCTTCCCAGGCTACAGCAAGAACTGAACGGATCCATACAGTTGGTAACCACTATGGGACCCCTGTAGGGTATACGTAAGCTGTCAGAAAGCTTCCCAAGCGCACACAATGGAAGGGGGGAAGTGCATTTGTGAGAGCTAGTATTCAGCAGTGGAGTGAGTGGTCTTGGCATGCCAGGTGTACATCATGGGGATATGTGTTCTATAGGGCCAGAAAATATACAGGCTTCAAAGAATCCAAAAGAGAAAGGGATATTGAAGTGATGGTAGAGTCTTAAGACTCATGGGCATATGTGTGTAGAAGTGTTTGTTGCATGTTTGACTCCTGTATTTAATTTTCTTTTTTTATTATTATTTTAAAGAGTAAAAGAAGGATAACATAATAATAGGGGGGCTTACCAAATTACAGACAAAGTGGTAGGAGATTATCAATGGTTATTGTTTTATATATTGTTATCTACAAGATAGTTTCTCAGGAAAACAGACAAATAATATTGAGTTACAGACAAAGAGGTATGAGATTATCAATAGTTGTTGTACTATATTTAGGTATCTT